>NW_019397150.1:32312-98813 GCF_000591075.1 Eurytemora carolleeae
GATAGGACATTTCCCCCCCCTCCCTCATGCTTATACTTCCTTCTTTCTAATAAAACAGATAAGATGATATCATATATAAAATAAGAATGAAAAAGGTTATTTATTCAAGATCTAATCAAGATTAAGGGATTTTTCTCAGCAATCTAATTTAATCATGTCTTTCATATTTTTTTCTGTCCATAAAAGTCGTCTTCGTACTTCCACGCTATAAACCCGATACTGCAGTTAAGCTACAATTTATTGCTCCATTCTACCTAAACATTATATATGACAGAGATGGAAATTTATGAATAAGTATGAAAGAGTTGAACAATGTATTTAGTAGTTTAACAATCTCATTTATTGAAACAAAACTTGCAAGTAGGGTTTCCACCGGAATTCCGGGTTACGGTTTATGTACGGAAATGATCCGGAAATTTTTTCCATTTCCATTATGGAAAAGGTTACGGAAAACCGGAATTCCGGAACGATTTCTGGAACGATTTTTTTTCCGTAAAACGGAAATTTCCGGAACGTTGTTCCGGAATTACGGATTGTTACGGAATTCCGGTTTCCGGAACATTTGGTACCACCCCCGGCCAGATAGGGTTAAACATGTTTAGCTTAAAACAAGTTTAAATTAAACTGCTTTAAAAAGTTCTATTTCAGGAGAACAGTATAACTAGCTTTTAAAACCCAATTTCAATTATCAATTTATATTGGTCCAATTGGATCATATGAAAACACAAAATATTAAATTGAAGTCCGCTTTTGCTTGATCTTTGACAAAACTCCAATTTCAAATCATTAAGCAAAGTATCTAATCATCTTAAAAATAAAATATTCATTTAATGCCTCATTTTCTTGAATATGACTTA
Organism: Eurytemora carolleeae; assembly: GCF_000591075.1. Classification (NCBI taxonomy): domain Eukaryota; kingdom Metazoa; phylum Arthropoda; class Copepoda; order Calanoida; family Temoridae; genus Eurytemora; species Eurytemora carolleeae. Next base: position 33,170 of record NW_019397150.1, read on the forward strand.
TCAAATAAAAGATTTCCAAGATGTATACAGAGTGTTTGAACTTATTCTTTACAGGTTTAATATTCCCTGTATACATAACAATATTTTTTTGAGCAATGACAAAATCACCAAATCGCCAAATCCAGCAGACAACCAATTTTCTTCGTTAAGGGTCTCCAATGATCAAAGCAACACTTCCTATCCTTGCAGGCTAAACTCCATTCTAAACTTGTCTGAAGTCGTCAAATCCTTTGCTCTTGAACAAAAATCCATCCCATTTAAACAAAAGTTGGTTTACGGCCAATCTTGTCCAAAAATGGGGTTTATCTGGCACGGTTTAGCACTATTTAAAAATCCACCATGGCTAAAAAACTTAAAATCTTTATCTAAAATTTTTGTTTTGATGAACACGTAGATGACCGCTAGTGTGCTAATAAAGGACTAGCAACGTTCACGGTTCTTTAAGGTTAAGAGGAGTCATCATGAAAATTGTGTTAAAAATCATGATTGTTAAGAAAAAAAGGGTTATTCGATTTTTACATAAATTACTTTGATAGAATGCCTTGAAACAACGTGTATTAGTACCAATTGACCTCTAGACAGTAGACACAGCATTTGATCTGCGACAGATTTGTTCTTTTATTTTTGCCGAATTTTGCGACGCCCTTGTGTACTATGTACATGTGTGTAGAGTACATTGTGAAACCTTGAAGTGAGATGTTTTCCAAATCAGATTGTGTATGATTACGTACATGGTATAGCCGGTCATGGATAAAATAAATTCCAGACGGATCTTCAAGTGTAATAATTTGAACTCACAGAAAACATATATGATCCTCAAATAAAATATTAATCGGTGAAATATAAGGCTAAAAATGTACAATCTATATAATTAAGCTCTTCGCTCACAGCTGTGTATATATATGTTAGCTATAGCTGGCCAAACGGCTGGACCAAATTGGCTGAGTTTTTTTTTAGAAACCCATGAGTATCCTGGTAGTAACTTAGGCTTAAAAAATCCGATATTTTTTCTTCTTTAAAGATTGGAATTTTTCGAGTGTTTTTAAAATTACACGGGCAACGACGGCCATTTTAACTAGTATATATGATAAAGCTCTTCCCATCTACAGCGGGAAAAACGGCCTGACCAAATTGGCTAGGTTTTTTTAGGGAACTTTTGGGTACCGGGAGAGTGACAAAGATTAAAAAATTTGGGATTTTTTAAAAGTCCGTGGCGCTTCAGCTTAATTACGATTTGTAATACCAATAGCGGGTAAACGGCTGGAGTAACTATGCATATGAATAATAGTATGAACCTACGCAAATCCGGGTGCTTCCGCTGGTAGTATATTATAATCATTTTAAGTTTAAGTTATGAAAAATAAATTAAAAAGTCGTCTTCATTGGATCGTTTTAATCGCCTACCACTGTTTATACAAATATATATAGTTTTATTATATATATATATATATGAATTCCCCAAGTCCCAAGGTGAAATGCAAATATATTGGCGACCTCCAGGGTATTGTGTGCAAGATTACTAAATCTTTGCTAATCTGATCCAAAATTTGCAAATATTTTCTTAACATCTTACTCTCACACCCTAACCGTACGCATCTTCTAAATATATCATTCTATCTATCCATCCCCCTCTATATCTGTCTATATATCCATCTATCTATCCCACTCATATCAGTCTATCTATCTATCTATCCGACTCATATCTGTCGGTCTATTTATCTATCTCACTCATATCTGTCTCTCTGTTTATCTATCTATTTATCTATCTATCTATCTAGCTATCCCACTCATATCTGTCTCTCGTTATCTATCTATCTATCCGAGTCGTATCTGTCCATCTATCTATCTATCCCACTCATTTCTGTCTCTCTCTCTATCTATCTATCTATCCACTCATACTTGTCAATCTATCTATCCAACCATATATCAATCTATATCTCTATTTGTCTATATATCTATCCATCTTTCCAACCATATATATATCTATCTTTCTATCTATATCAATATTTCTGTCTATCTATCTATCTTTCTATGAATCTGTCTATTTATTTATCTATAAATTTATCTACCTACCTATCACACTCTATATCTGTTTGTCTATCTATCTTTCTATCTATCTTCTCTCTTTAATCTATATATCATCCATCTTTCTATCTATTTATCTATCTAAACTTTTTTGTAGTCCCAGAAATGCACATTTTAAAATTTGTTTTTAGCTTTAGCTTTTTGTCCTGATTGCCAATTATCACCCCTTTGGTGTAGTTATTAGTGTCATGAGTATTAATTACCACCCCTTTGGTGGATTAATTAGTGTCCTAAGTGTTAAATACCACCCCTTTGGTGGAGTTATTAGTGTCATGAGTGTTAATTACCACCCCTTTTATGGATTAATTAGTGTCCCAAGTGTTAATTACCATCCCTTTGATGGATTAATTAGTGTCCTAAGTGTTAATTACCACCCCTTTGGTGGAGTTATTAGTGTCATGAGTGTTAATTACCACCCCTTTGATGGATTAATTAGTGTCCTAAGTGTTAATTACCACCCCTTTGGTGGAGTTATTAGTGTCCTGAGTGTTAATAAACATCTCTTTGATGGAATAATTAGTGTGCCAAGTATTAATTACCATCCCTCCGGTGGGGTAATTAGTGTCTTGAGTGTTTATTACCATCCCTCCAGTGGAATAATTAGTGTCCTGAGTGTCAATGATTATCCCTATGATAGAGTGATTAGTGTCGTGAGTTTTTATATCAATCCCTCCGATGGAGTAAATAGTATTAATTACCATTCCTCCTATGTTGTAATGAGTGTTAATTATCATCCCTCAAGTGGAGTAATTAGTGTCAGCTGAGTGTCAATGATCATTCCTCCGATGGAGTAATTAGTGTTCTGAGTGTTAATTATAATCTATTTTGTGGAGTAATTAGTATTCTGACTGTTAATAACCATCCCTCTGATGTATTAATGAGTGTCCTGAGTGTTAATTATCTTTCCTGTGGTTGAGTCCTGAGTGTTAATTAAAATACCTCCGGTGGAGTAATTAATGCCCTGAGTGTTAATTACCATCCCTCCTATGGAATTATTAGCATTCAATAAAGAATATTAATTCTCTCGGTTGGAAATAAATTCCTCCGGTGGCCTCCACCCAGTGGACGGGACCGAATATGCTGCTGCAAACTTCAATCTCTCCTGTTTAATAAATTTAGTTTGCTTCTATAAAATTGGATTGGCAATAAAAAAAATGTTTAAGGTGGAATTACTACTAATTACTACTCAGGAATATGCCGAGAATATGCTGAGGAATTCTTGAGAATTCTCTTTTCTCTAGAAGTAAGGAGAAATTCTCCGGAATTGGTTCCAAAAATTCTTTGAAATTCTTCAGAATTTGTTACAAGAAATTATATATATATATAGAAAGGACGGAAACGTACACCTGTTAATTTGTATCACCAGTATTCCAGGATATTTAAACACAGGAAGAATAATCAAATATTAAATATTTCAAAAGTTTCAACATTTCTCAAATATGAAAATCTCTAGAATGTTAAACACTGAAACTTTAACAATGGAAAAAAAGCTTCAAATAAAGAAAGTTCGATTTTTTAGTCTATGTTAGCCCCTGCTATCTAGGGTACCCATGAGTTCCCTCAAAAAATGGCAGAAAATTTGGTTCAGCCGTTTGAAAGATAGCTAACGAGCGAAGATCTTCATTATTTATAGATCATCTAACATTTCTAGAACATCAAACATTTTTAAAGTATCAAACATTTCTAGAATATCAAACATTTCTATAGAATATCAAGCATTCCTAGAATATTAAACATTTCTAGAATATCAAATATTTTTTTATTTGTTGAAACATACAAATTATCTTATATCAGTTAATGTTTTCACTTTTTATATTTTTCGAGAATATTACGATTATTTAATACCTCCCCCCCCTCCCCCCTTCAACCCACTCCTTTCGCAAAAATATCAGAGTCAAATTGTATTTTATAAAGCAGTGATATTTGATTCTCAAGATTCACAGTTCTAACTTCACACAGTGCTCACATCAATAATACTAAAATGAAAACCAATAAAATATCTAAAGTTAAATAAAAAGAATCGCGTAAAGCTAATCAAAACAAGAAACTTTTTGATATTTTGATCTCTCTTTTGAAATCCGTTCAAAACAGTATAACCTGACATTATTTACTTAAATATTTAAAAAAGTATAAAAAAGATAAAACTAAAAATCAACATTTAATAATTAAAAAGTGGTTATTTTAACCAGTACCTCTAGTCTACCGTGGAAGAGATGCAAAAAGACAGTTTTATGACAAATTTTTAAAATTCGTTTAAGAATATCTTTATATTTCCAAACATGAGTAATTCATTAGTGTGGCTCAGCCCACGTTTTCAATAATGAATAATATTCATAAAACAGGACAGCAATCTATATATAAATTTAGCTTGTCTGTTTGTTTATAACGGATAAACGTCGAAATGGCTGAATCGATCGGGCCAAATTTTTTTTGTGGAACCTCACATGATCCTGTAGGGAAGGTTTAGGAATGGTAACAATTGAAAAATGAGCTTGTAAAAAATTGTATTTTTTAAGAATCAACGAAAAAAATGATAAAAGAGCAACAATTAAAAGTTAAAATCAAAGATGGGCTTGAAAGCCTAGTAATTATTACTTCTTTAGATTAAATTATATAACTCATTTTTTCATGTAGCATACCCCGCCGGCTTTACGGTCAACATACCCTGCCGGCTTTACGGTCAACATACCCCGCCGGCTTTACGGTAAACATACCCCGCCGGATTTACGGTCAACATACCCCGCCGGCTTTACGGTCATACTTTTCTTTCAGAATCGAACTAGAATTTAAATCTAATTTTGCACAACAATAAAAACTATTTTTCCTCTGAAGTTAAAGAAAATTTATTACATCAAAGATGCCAAAGGTTTGTGATTTTCAAAAATTTAAATCTATTTGAATAAATTCTACAAAAGCATAATTGTCAAATAAAAGAAATGAGTTTTAGCCGCAAACTTTGGTTTTCCAATCTACATATCTTTGCAACCCAATGCCGTAGACCTTAGATATCTTGAAACTATGAATTCTGTTGGATTAAAACGACTGATTTTTTAAATATCAAAGGTTTAAACCATCTGGTTGATAAGATTAGAACATTTGGGTTTGTGACAAAAACTCAATTTTTAGTCAATACAAACTCAAGAATTTGAGTAAAAGAAGTTCAAACACTTTTCTTTTTTATATTTTTTAGAAAAGAATTCCCTTTCATCCCAAATCCAATTCCAGGTAATTTTTCCACATATATATGGGTGGGTGGGGGATGAAAGGATCATGAAATTAATAGAAATAAAAAATGCTCTGGACAGTATATACAGGAAATATAGACAACCTGTATTTTACTGTTAATATGTTTAACCAAGGACCGAATTTAATAAATTTGAGCTACGTCGCTTAACCTCAGTTAAGAAATAGTAAGTAAAAAAAAAAATTATTTTAATGCATAGGTTAATGTATATGTAGTACCGAGTACAACCTTAAAAATCCCGGTCAGCGAATAAAAAATAATCTTAAGACTCTCAACAACTTTTTGTTATTTAAGTTGCAGCTCTATATTTTTGTATGTAAGGCCCTTGAAAAATGGATATATATGGGTCACATCTTTACTACTTTTTCAAACATTCCTAGCACCTATAAACCTTTAAAGTTAGCGTTATAATTTTTTCAATATGCTGGCCTTGACACATGCATTGCAACCGTATACCTTTACTACAATGCCTTTGTCCTTGGGAGGGACAACAAAATCTCTTTTAAAAATGATTAATCCTTATTTGTAGAGGCCTCAGCAACACAAGAACTAAGCCTTATGTTTCCTGGATGTTGGCTTGTAGCACAAATTCAACACAGGTTAGCACGTCAAACTAATCTAAATTGCACGTCAAACTAAACTAAATTGCACGTCAAACTAAACTAAATTGCACGTCAAGTTAAAATAAATTGCACCTCAAACTAATCTAAATTGCACGTCAAACTAATCTAAATTGCACGTCAAACTAATCTAAATTGCACGTCAAAATAATCTAAATTGCACGTCAAAATAATCTAAATTGCACGTCAAACTAATCTAAATTGCACGTCAAGCTAATCTAAATTGCACGTCAAACTAAACTAAATTGCACGTCAAACTAAACTAAATTGCACGTCAAACTAATCTAAATTGCACGTCAAGCTAATCTGAATTGCACGTCAAACTAAACTAAATTGCAAGTCAAACTAATCTAAATTGCACGTCAAACTTATCTAAATTGCACGTCAAACAAATCTAAATTGCACGTCAAACTAATCTAAATTGCACGTCAAACTAATCCAAATTGCACGTCAAGCTAATCTAAATTGCACGTCAAACTAAACTAAATTGAACGTCAAACTAATCTAAATTGCACGTAAGATTAAATTCTTATGTGGTATTCGTAGACCAAATTGAAATCTCTGTAAAACCGACAAAAAAACGTTGATCAAATTTTTTTAAATGATGTTTATTTTGTTATAACGAACATATTTTTCTAATACAACCGGATTTTGCCTCATCGACCTGCTCCACACATTTCCTATTGGCAGAGCAGGCACTGACGGCTATTGCGCGCGGCATATCATTAAATAGTCTGGTGATTTCAACGATAAGGGACTGTGTTGTGTTGTAAGGGGTTCTATTGACATCCTTCTTGACCCAGGACTAAACAAAACAATCGAGGGGATTAAAACCTGTGAAGCTGAGGGGCTACAAGTTCGTGTCTCAGGCATGCTTCATATTCGCCCTGCACCCCATCATCCTTGATCTTCACTACATCGCTAATAATTAGTAAAAAAGTAAAAAATTATTTATTTATGAAATTTTGCACTTTTGGTGGATGTAAGATTTGTACCATATCTCCTCCTTCACAATATTCTTCGCCAGCCAATCGATATTGCCCAGCAACCTCTCAATCTGCCTGAAGGACGTGCCCAAGTAGTCATCGATCATGTTTAGCACGCTATCGACGATTTCCTGGCTGTCAGTCGCTACGCACTGATTTGTTCCCCCTTTATGCAAGCAAAATTCTCTAGCTGGCCTCTATCATTAATTAATCGCCGGAATTTAGCTTGAATTTTTAAAACATATGTGCTTGGAGAGTTCCGTGCTTGCCTAAATCTCCCTGCTAGTCTTTCCGGCGCGATATAGGGTTACGATGACCCCTCTATTTATCGGATCGGATCAGCTAATTAATATACAAATATGTACAATGGTAAAAACGACATTTCAAAAACTCATTTCCTTCATAACTAAAAGTTGATTTTAATTTTGTCTACGAATATCGCACCCACCCTGTTTAACCTGTTTAACCACCCTGTTTAACCTGTTTAACCACCATGTTTAATCTTGAAGAGCTATTGAGAAGATCAACTTTGTTTAAAATGTGCCCATGATATTTTTGCTTCTCTCATACTTGTGCTAAAACTGTTGGAGCTATGAGGTCATAAAGTCGGAACATTATAAATGTCACTTAATTTGGCCTTCTCCTCAAGCTTCTGCCATGTTCGCAGTATTGTTGATATCAGTTTACAACCCTATCTTCACCAACTGCTCTCTATCCTTATTTAAAAAAAACTCAATGATTTGGCAAGTTATCCAAAGGTTACGAACTCTCACGCAAGAATCGATACGAGCTTTTCCAACTACTTCGAAAAAACTGAAGCTTAAAACAAGTACTTTTATAGTTCCTAAATGTTCATTCTACATGGCAGGCTGTAAAAATAAAGGTGTAAGTGAGGGAGTGCGGTAAATGAAAAGCCTACATTTTGGGATACTTGGTGCAGTTTTTCACAACAATCTGGATTTGTGTGATGAGTCATATTGAAAAGACGAAATTTGAAGAATTTGAAGAAATCTGCTAACAAATTCATAAAGAATAAGAAATTCATTATAAGGATGATAAAAAAATTGTTGACTCTTACATTGTTTTACTGACAAATTTCTATTGAGAAATGTGTTCCTGACATCTAAGTAGTTTACTGTAGAAATTTCGTTACATTATTCTTTATCGTTATTGAATAAATTTTATAAAACCGATTCTCAAAATCATCCCTTCAAAATGGATTTTAACGATTAAATTTGCGCTCTAGCTGAAAAAATCATTTTCAAAGTATTAAACAAGAGCAACACCTTAAACAAAGACAAAGACAAAAACAGATTTTTTTACTTTTGACACGTTTAATTTCAGGAAATCAAATTTCGTTTAGAAACCGAACCAGATCTTGCTGTATTACAGGTAGTAATTTGGATCGTTAAGGACCGTTTTTTAATTTTTTTTTACAAAACTTCCAAAAGTTTGAAACAGTTAAAACAATTAACTAGCTTTAATTTATTTTTTTCTTCTAATAAACACAATTGTTTCGTTTTCATTTTTTTCTTATCCTGAACAAAACAAGAAGAAAACCGGCAACTGTCGGCCCATTACTCTCTGGAAATTCCGGTTTATTTTAAGTGCCGGACCGACTTTTAACCAGCTAGAGCAACCTGGCTGTACAGTACAATTACAGTTTCTGTAAGGCAAACCGAGACAGTACACTAAATGAATGATCTCCTTCTTGCGAAATGTATGTGCCTGAGAGCAAAACTTAAGAGAGTATCATTGAACGAAACTCCCGGGTTTCCTTTTTGGGGTCTTAACATTTGTGTAGATTTTAATTTATTCTAAGATATTCAGAAAAATGGAGAATATGAAGAAACTAAATAAAATATGGTTCATAATAAAAATATTGATTTTCACAAAAACTGCCTAACCCCATTCATGAAACCCGTGTTCCAAAACTGGTTTTCATAACGATACCCTGTCTTAAGTTTTGGGCTCTGATCCTTGGAGCTAGATCTCAGAGATAATTAAGTGAATGTTTAGGATGAACTGACGGGACAATCTTGTATCCATTGGATGGTTAAACATAACAATAAGGCATCCAAACATTGACAAACATTGCTAAAAAATGTAAAACATTGCTGAACATTACCGAACATTGAAAAACATTGCTAAACATTTGTAAAACATTGCTTTAACTGTGTCTACGCATTTCTAAACATTGCTAAACATTTCTAAACTTTGCCAAACATTTTTTAACATTTCTAAACATTTCTAAACATTGCCAAACATTGTTTAACATTTCTGAACATTTCTAAACATTGCCAAACATTACCTAACATTCCGATAAACATTAGAATAAACATATAATTTTTAAAGTAAATTATTTATTATTTATCATCAAAACAAAGATTACCAATGTTTTGAATAAGGAAATTGTTGACTTTTTAATAAAAGGTTTGAAAGTAAGGTAAATTTTGTCTAAAATAATAATACCAACTTAAAACGTTTAAGGTTCTTTTAGTTTCTTGGCTTCAATTATAAATCTGCAAATAGAAATAAAAGATTAAAAATATACAAACAACAAATTTTCAAAAAATATTTTTAAAATGCCATACAGGAGAGTTGCACAAAAAAGGGGTACAATTTTGCACCAGGCGCCGCAAATCACACTTTTTTGACTCACCCTGTATATCTATTGCTTCAACTAATAGCCCATTAATCTTTTCAGTCCAAATATTGTAAACAGAAGTGGCCAGACCCCACTACATATTGCTGCACTTTACGACAGGAAAGTTTAAACGGAGAGCTTCAAATTTTTTTAAGAGTGTTTACTTATACTATTATATAGGTTCTCAAACAAATGTTTGTAAAATAATTGATATATAAACTTTTACCATTCATATATTATAAAAGAAAGTTCAATAATGGAATAATGTAAAATGGCATTTTCCCGCCATAGCATAGAAACTCAAACTTTTGGCATGCTTAAGCGAGGAAAATTTTTATTCTTTACACCATTGCAGTTGGGATCAAGTTATAGATCACACAATTGGTGCTAAAAAGTGGTTTTATTCAATTTTTAAGATTCAGAAATTAAATAACAAAAATAAATGAAAATTACATGTTAGGCGTGAGTTGTACCAAATACTTATCTATAAACACCAAGCGGACATAACGGTGAGTTAAGGAAGTTTCTTGTTTCTTTACTTAACTATAAGTTTATAGTTTTTTAGTTTTAGTTTCCAGTTTCTCTACAACTCATAGTTTCTTGTTTCTTAACTTAACTCTTAAGTTTATAGTTTTTCAGTTTTAGTTTCCAGTTTCTTTGCAACTTTAAAGTTTCTTGTTTCTTTACTTAACTCTAAAGTTTAAAGTTGTTTTTGGCCACTCTGAAGTTTCCAGTTTTTTTCAACTCTTTAAAATTTCTTGTTTCTTTGCGGCTATAAAATTTCTTGTTTCTTAGCAACTCTAGTTTCTTTTTTCTTAGCAACTCTAGTTTCTTGTTTCTTAGCAACTCTAGTTTCTTCTTTCTTTGCAGCTCTAAAATTTCTTGTTTCTTAGCAACTCTAGTTTCTTATTTCTTTGCATCTGTAAAATTTCTTGTTTCTTAGCAACTCTAGTTTCTTTTTTCTTAGCAACTCTAGTTTCTTGTTTCTTAGCAACTCAAGTTTTTTTTCTTTCTTTTTTAGTCTAGTTTCTTGTTTCTTAGCAACTCTAGTTTCTTGTTTCTTTCCAACTCGTAGATTCTTGTTCCTTAGCAACTCCAGTTTCTTGTTTCTTAGCAACTCTAGTTTTCTTGTTTCTTGACAACACTAAAGATATTTTTAAATATCATCATTTTCATCATCTAATCTTATGAATATATTTTCAGATAAGAGATAATTCTGGTGAGTTTACATAAAATATTTATTATTATTCTCTTCTTTGGCAACAAACAACCTGACATATTATGGAAGGAGACATTTTAAACTATTCACCCACTGTCATGTTTCGTGGGACAACATGTAGTAACTATATATAAAACAATGACTACAAGATATGACTATATAGACCAAGGACTACAGATATAACTATATAGACCAAGGACTACAAGATATGACTATATTGTGTTTAGGTCGACTAGCTAGTAACTATATAGACCAAGGACTACAAGATATGACTATATAGACCAAGGACTACAAGATATAACTATATAGACCAAGGACTACAAGATATGACTATATTGTGTTTAGGTAGACTAGCTAGTAACTATATAGACAAATGACTACAAGATATGACTATATTGTGTTTAGGTAGACTAGCTAGTAACTATATAAAACAATGACTACAAGATATGACTATATAGACCAACGACTACAAGATATAACTATATAGACCAAGGACTACAAGATATGACTATATTGTGTTTAGGTAGACTAGCTAGTAACTATATAGACCAAGGAATACAAGATCTGACCGGCCCTGGTATTCTCACCTATGGATCAGATTCTAGAGGAATAAAACTCAGGAAATAAATTATTTTAAACATTTTTATCTGTAATTTTGGAGAAGGTACAAAACACATTACGTTTCATAATTTCAAATTTTCAAAAAATATATAAAAGTAAAAACGCCCTAAATTTTGATTTAAGGTCAAAAGAACCAAATTTTCAATTGTACTATTGATTTTGTTTGGAATCCGCCAATATGCTTTCATAATTCGCCATCTTTGTGAAGCAATGGCATTGTTAGTTGCAATTCAGTTCCTGCACAATTCATAAAACTGAAAAAGGAAAATTTCCTATGTATATACTAGGTTAGGAGTATTAAAATCAAATGAGTTTAGGGTGTAAGTCAACTGAGAAAAGGGCTTGCGCTTTAAATGTTCAATGATTTATTTAGTCTTGATATATTTTATATGTGTTCTTGCAAATTATTGCATTGAAAGTAGGATAAAATATCAAATGATAACTGAATAAAAATGTGATGCTTATCAAAATGTATACAATTATAAAAAAGTAGGCGTTATTAAATGGAAAAATGGAATTCAATTTTAATTTTAAACTGTATTGATATCAAAATTCATATTAACTATTTAAAACACTGTTTTTTTTGGTTCGCAGTGTTATAAATCTATTGGACAGAAATGTTCTTTTTATCGAGAAGGTTCAAACCTTTTTAAATTTAATTTTGTCCCGAGGTTTAGCCAGGAACAACATTAAAAAGGCGAGAACCTATAGAGATATAGAGAAAATTTAAGTCCAAAAACTTTATAGCACGTCGTGCCAAAATGATAGTGTTATAGGTAATTTTATGAAACGTGTGTGAACTTGTTTTATTTCGATGGCTATTTCTAGATCAAAAGCTTTAAAAACAAAGTCAAAATATGAAGTTGATTCCATTTTATTTTTATTTCAATAAAAACAATATTTTGGAAATTTCCAAATTATTTGGAGAAAATCCGGGAACCAATCGAAACTTTAGCACACGTGCTATAATGTACAGTTAATTTAACTTTAAAGCACGATGATTACTTTATAGCACGTTGATTATGAAATTCACGATGAAGTACACGATAGTTTAATAAAATAAGTTGGGCGCAGTTTTACATTCGAATAAAATGTAGCTGTTTTCCACCCACTTCATAATTCTAGATTTTATCAATTTTGATTAAGAATTATTCCGCTTTATAAAGATTATTACTGTACAGTGTCCCAATACATATGGGAATTGGGAGACGATTTGAATTTCGTCTTTGATTTCCGATAATTGATCAATGAAATAAATTGCATTAAAAAAGCGATTGTACGTCTAATGTGATTTAAGAAATGTGGTCTATCTATCTTTAAAAATGTCGGATGTATAAAACATTCGAACAGTTTTGTTGAATTTTAATTAGCTGGAATTTGGACAAATTTCCTAACATCTCTTTGAAGTATGTAGAGTGTAGACCACATTATGGAGATCCTGAGACTACTAGCTATCGGTGTTAAATGTATAAGTGTGTAATACTACAAAAATATACTAACCAAATAATCCCATTTGGAACAAAGACGATTTAGAAGTTGTAATTTAATTCTCATGTTTATATGGACACCCTGTAGTATAACCAAAAATTTAGAAGTAGAAATATATTTAACTTCGAAACTGAGAATGTTAAATTATTTATTTATTAGTTGGCGGCTACTTGCTCAGGTTAACCTAAAATTTTAAGAAGAAAACTAAGAAATTTTACTAAATGAAAATTATAACAGGAAAAATTTGCAGGACATTGATATCAAATTGAAAATAGAATGGTATTAATCTTGATTTTGGACTCAGAGGACGTAAACTCTCTATCAGTTGGGATTTCTTTCATTGAGTTCATGTCCGAATTTAATGAATTTAAACCGCGTCTCAAATTCCCCGAAAACTTGAATCGAATACGTAGTTAAAAGTGGAACCAACTATATTTGAGCCGCGGCTCAAATTCAATAAATTCGGCCTCATTTTATTTTAACAAGCACATTTATCTTTTGTTTTGTTAACACGGACTCAGAGGATGTTAGTATGTCCAGAAGCCAAAACTGATTTTCTGAGACATGCGAGCCGTAAACCTTTTCACTGTACAGTACAGTACAGTACACAATTCCTAATACGTTCATCGTAAAATATGTACATCTTACAGTGTACGCTTATTACTATCTGCGTAGGACATACACTTTACACTGTACATACTACATGGTACTAATATATACAGTGCAGACTGTACACTAATCATACAGTGATACCCAGATAACTTTGAAATAGGAAGAAGACTTTTGAATTCAATTTAGGACTTAAACATTAGACATAGCAATTTTAACGTGTAAATAGACAATTCTCACATAAATAGTGCTTTGCTGAATTTCTAGTAACAATATTTGCTTTGTAACAACATCTAAACGCTTAAAGGGAGTGTTCGCGAAAAATGTAATGGGGTATAGGCTTAATACGATAAAAAAAGCTCTTTTGATCGCTACTAATCTTACTTCTATTTGTTGCGTCTATAAGGAGAAAATTGTTAAAGACGTCTAATACCGAAGAGCGTAGCGGCCATACAAATTGAGGTACAGGGTATCCCACATCAAATTAGACCGCGTCAATGGGTCTAAATTACGATTTGGGGGACAAATCAGAAAATTTAAGAATGATTCATTTTGAAAAATTTAATAAGGCTAATAGAAATTTTTTTTGCAGAAAATACTAGATTTTTTTAGTATAATGTGCGTATTTAGGTGTTAAAGATTGGAGATAATCCAATATGATATGGGACGCTCTGTAGTTGGAACATACGACTTAGACCGTAAAAAAATCAAATTAATATCAAACAAATTATTCAGATATCACAACCTAAAGTCATCGATTATCTTTCGCCCCATTTGTATATATTTGATATTTCATACTAGTTTTGATTTTGTTTTTTAAAATAATATTTAGCTAACAACTTGTTTTTGAACATTCCTGGAAAATATGAAACTGTCGTCTTCATTACCAAAAATCCTCGAAACATGAATAAATGTTTTTATAAGTAACTCTCAGATCATAACAATTAAAACATATTATGAAAAATCAACTATAAATAAATGTGGCGAAAGACAATCGATGACTATAGTTGTAATATCTGAATGATTTGTTTGAAATTAAATTGATTTTTTTACGGTCTAAGTCGTATGTTGCAATTTTCTGAATTTGTATGGACGCCATGTTGTTCAGTATGAGACGTTTTTAACAATTTTCTCCTTATAGACGCAACAGATAGAAGTAAGATTAGTAGCGATCAAAAGCGCTTTTTTATCGCATTTAGCCTATACCCCCTTTCATTTTTCGCGAACACTCCCTTTAAGTATTGCTATATTGTCGTCTTTCTATTCCATTGTTTTCTGGTTATCACTATAATATGTCCAGGATATACAGGATGTACAAGGTCGACAGCTGACGACATTCAACAATCCTGGACAGAAAGTGGACAGGTAACAGATAACTTCCAGGAATTCCAGGAAACAAAAAATAAGATATTGTTATTTTATTTTATTGATGCAAATTATCTTTCATCAGCAGATGTATTCGAATTGATTATATACAATCAACTAAGCTTTTGGCGTTTTCTGAAATAATTTGCGGTACTAGGACCGAAGAAATGGTGGGGTTTAGTGGAGAGTGGATAATTCAAGATTAAAAATGTTTTAATTCGAACAGCAAAGGATGAGACTTCAAATACGACTAAACGGAATTTAATCAGTCTTTTTTAAAATTCATGTTAGCCTATTGATTTAAAAGTTTTACTTCCAAAGGTTAATCATTAAGTTCATCTAAAAAATGCTATCTTAAAGATCAAAGAGTGATCGTCGAAATGGACGAGTGATAGGTCGTCATTAAATTTTCGTCTTTTGTTTCGTCCTGTAGGTACGGTGGAATTTATAATCTAAAGTGACTCGACATTCAAAAAGTTTGATGCCTGATTAAACCATGTCTGAGCAAGAAAAATTCAGAAATCTTTTTTAACTATTTGAAAATTGGTCATTTTAAATTGTAAATTCTCTGACTTGCGGATGGAACACAAGGAAGAAAATCAACAGAATTAAACAGTACTTTAAAACATAAAAACGATGATAACTTCCATAATGTTGCTCCAGATAAAGGTGTAAAGCGTACTGAAGATAATCAGACATGATAATCTTCAGGGGTGGGGGGAAATTAAGTTTACAGCTAGGATTGCATAGCCCACCCCCCACAGTTCCCCCACCAAAATTTCCAAAAATGTTAAACCATGGAGCGACAATGTTTAATGAAATAATACAATGAACATTGAACAAGACCATTTTAGGCGGCGGAGTGAAGATCTTGGTTCTGGTTCATGTACTGTACTGCAGAATAAACGGCGAGGAAGCATAGGACGCATGCTGGATCTTTAATCAATAATATATATGTTCTGGTTTATGTACTGTAATGCAGAAGTACTCTCCATCATATTACTATGGACGGATAAAAACAAAAATAAGCTTCGTTGTTGAAAAATTTAACCTTACAATGATTAACATAATATTTAATAATAATAAAATTTGGGTTTTTATCACTGATCTTCGTTGCAGTTACTTTGTACTTTCAGAAAACATTTATTTTACAATATTTACAAAGACAACAATATTAAAACAAAGGGGGGGGGCACTTTTTTAAGTTCCCAAAAAGCCTGGACATGCTCGTCGAGGACAAGGGGAGTTTGGCGTAATATCCAAGTATAAAACTTGAAAATATTTTTTTTTCTTTTGCAGATGTTAAACCCATTTACATTTTGTATGGTTTATAGCCTGGCAAAATAGTTTTGAAGAACCATTTATCATTTATCGTCATTGTTTTTCAGTTTATTTATAATATCTCTGGAAAGTTTTACATGTTAAGTGATAGGAAGTAAGATAGGGGGGAGACATTCAACACAAATAATGGAAAGTAAAGAAGAAGAAAGATTTTAGGAACTGCTAATGCAGAGACTAGAAAAAGAGAAGTTAAAACACAGACAATATGAAGTACAAGATAAGATACGAGAAGTGAAAACAATGCGGAAGCAGGATAAGAAGATGGACGAAAAACAACACTGCATAAAAAAACATCAAAATAGGAGACCCTCTAGATGTCATCCAGGACCATTAGGAAATAAATCAAACCTTCTTCTGGGGGAGTGTATTAAAATATTGTTGTGATTTATTTCATCATGTTTTATGTATATATAGTTTGTAAGATTTGAAAGTTTTACGTGTGCTGCACAGTGCGCAGGTAGAAATGCATTGTTAGCTAGATCAATAGGAGTTAAAAAGTTTTAAATGGAAACAGATCAACTCTGTCCTTGGGGCAGTGTTTTCAAATTAGGCATTTTATCTAATCCCATATTTTACTTTATAGAATATGTATCTTTTCAAGTGTTTTCCAATCGTTACGAGGACCCCTTAATGCGTATTTGAATGTAAATGCCCAGACTCTGAGTATAACTTAAGTAAGGCCTAAAACAACTAGTTTAACTGAAAACAAATAGGATATTAGAGTGAAACCCTTAATAACGAATACATCGGAAGAATTTATCAAACGTAGTCTTGACAATTTTTTTATGAGTTTTATAATACATATATGTATATTTGTAACAAATTCAAGAAAACACGAAGACGATTACTACTGTGTAGCGAAGTTGACCGCGGAAGATTCACAATACTATAATACTATATCCGCTCCAAATGTGTCTCCTCATGTTCCCCACCCCCCTTACCGCCTCTACTTGTGGGGAACAGCGTCAGTTAGCTTTAGAATGTCGAGATGTGAACACCTCTGATCTGGAACTACTAACTCCTTCATACTGCCGCCGATGTCTACTCTAGCAACAAATGCTGCTAATGTCTAAGCCTCCATCATGTCCAAATCCACAAAGCAGTCGCATGTCCCGGGGTTGAGAGGCAATTCAAGTTCCTCCCTACACATGTTACAGACTGCAAACCCTCCAGGACCGTCGCCTAGATGTGAACCCTTTGCTGCCAAGATGCTGACACCTGTGAGCTGACCATCATGAAGCTCCAACTGTTCCATTCCTTTCAACACTATTAATCAATGTTATTTCATTTTCAACCGTTTAGATACTCCCAATTAAGGGCCAATATTTTTAAACTTTGCTTTTATTTCTCATTTCATGCTATTATTCAATAAAGTTACCGAATATCCCTGTTGTTCTTTTATTTGTGTCAACAATATTACGTAAATTTCAGTATTTGCGAAAATAAATAATAGCCATGAATGTGCGGGAACAGTTTTAAAGAGTTTTATAAAATCATTTAATTAAAAAACTAAATATCTGCAACATTCCATTATCAGAAAGTGAAGAATACGACATTTGATGAAGTCTTTCGATGTATTCGTTATTAAGGGATTCACTGTATAAGCAACAATATGTATAACATTAAAAAGTACAATTTTTATGCTGATTTCCTATTAATACTTACAAGAGTGTCATCTATTAAGAGAAGAGATCAAAGTATGTTTAAATCAGCTTCCAGAGTTGGCTTATGTTTTACTGAAGCTATAATCAGGGTCCAGGCATAAACAATCAAATACGCTTTAAGGCATGAGCGTAACAATTGGAAACCAATTGGAAACGTACATATTCTATTTAGTAAAAAATTGGAAATAGATCAAATGCCTGAGCTGGGAACTTTTGAATGGTGGATATCGGGATTAATGCTTGATCCACTCTTTTTCTTAATCTCGAGATTAAATAATGCTTGTTCTCCTCATGTTATTAATCTCCAGATTAATTAGCTGATTAATTGATTGCTATTGTCCGGATGACATGTAGCTAAAGAGATTGCGTCCAGTGGTAGTGGTGTTGATAGTTCATGAGATTGTAGCTGTGTGAATCATGTCCTGTTTGAGACATTGATCAATTAATTGACACTGATGCCAACAAGATCGCGCCCTGTAGTAGTGGCATTGATAGTTCAAGGGATTGTAGGGGATGGATTGTACCTGGAATGATACAGTTAGGGACAACGTTTTAAGAGTACATCATTTACTACATGAATACAGACAGTAACAATTTTTTACTATTGCCTTGCTGATGGAATTCCAAAACGCTTTTGTGGCTTTTGTTGCTGGTGATGTCATGTGAAGAGCTAGAACGGTGTCAAACTGTCTTGTTGGGGGGAGTGAGAATGCCGAGATAACATTTTGTCCCTAAATGACAAAATAAAATAATCTTTTTTTAAAAATTCAAATAGTTTTTCTTACCGTAGAGTTTCATAAAGACTAACAACAGTATCAACTCCAGAGATAGGTTCAGCCACCTAATCAATTAATTAATTAATCAATCAATCAATCTATCAATTACGATCAATTAAGATCAATCAGAATCAATAAAGATAAACAAGATGAAAAAAGATTAAAAAGATCAATAAAGATAAAAAAGATCAATAACGATAAAAAAGATCAATAAAGATAAAAAGATCAATAAAGATATAAAAGATCAATTAAGATTAATCAAGATCAATAAATATCAATAAAGATCAATCAAGATGAATCAAGATCAGTAAAATCAGTCCAGATCAGTTTAAATCAGTCAATCAACCAGTCAAACCATATTAAGTAAATAATAAACGTCATCAAAAATCTAATAATATATATATCTATTTAGTTTTTACCCACAAAAAATCAAATTAGAGCCTTTTTCGCCAAGCAAAAAATCATATTTTCTAATTTAACCTTTAAAAGTGTATCAGTTCTTGCTGCAGGAAGTTTCGGATGAATCCACCATAACAATCTAGATTACAAAGTTAATTTAATTTTGTTGTAATTTTCCTAAGCGAAAATTAAATTTCTTTATTCCTTTAGTTGTGCGTCAAGCGTCACTTGTAATAAAAATCAATCATCATTCTGTACAAATCATGGCCGTACTCATTAAAAATTAAAATTAAAATCAAGAAATATAACATTTGTAAGACATTACTACTTAACTAGCTGAGTAAGCGGCGTTATCTGTGAAAAAAATCGATTTAATCTTTTTAGTCTATGTTACCCCAAGGGTATCCATGGGCTACCTCAGCCAATTTGGTTCAGCCGTTTGGTCAGCTATATCTAACATATTTATGAGCGAAGAGCTTTATTATTACTTAATATCACGGATTTTAAGTTTCCGATTTTATCAAATTAAAAACCAATCACAATCTGATCCCACAAAAAAGGAAGCTTTTTTAATTCCACCATTTTGTAAAACTATGTTTTGAGAGTACTAACCTCAGCAGATGTCTGTTAACATTATCAACATTAATACAGGTAAAGAAAAATTCATCAAACACTGAGGTACAGAAATCCTCATTTTCAAACTCATCCTAAGAGATCGTTCGTTTTACAAGAAAATTGTTTAAAACGCTTCTTATTAATTGCCTTATTAGAGCAACATGTAAACATTCTTTATGTGCATTTCATTAGGATAGCTTCTAATTTATATCTCAAATATTCACTGCACAAAAAATTAGTTTTTTTTGATAATCTTAATCGAAGGGTAAGAATCGAATCAAGTTTATAAATAAAAATCAAATATTTAACTTAGTTTTTTTAATCGTTTTCAAAATTCAGATAAAACAATTTTTATTAAATTAATCCTCGTCGGTGGTCCAAAATTACATCTGGAAGTTTACTGTATTATTTTATTGTATAGTTACTCCCGCCGTTTACCCGCTCTTGGTCGTAAATTACGATTTTTCCCTATAAAAATAGGCCCCATTAACTTAGAATCTCAAAACCAAGTTCAGAATATTTCCGTGGGTTTCCCGAGTTCTCCAATTAAAAATTGAGGCAAATCAGACAAGGTGTTCGTGAGTTATGATCGGACGGACGGACGTTCAAACAAACAGAGATTACAACTTTATATAGATATAGATTATACCTTCATAACTATCAAGGAAGTTACTAAACTGTGCAGGAAGGCATCCTAAACAAACCAATATAAAAACAATAAAAACAATATTTAAAAAAAATAATAATTTTAAATTATCTTAATAATGTGTACAATTTTATTTCATGGTTTAGGTAACTTGATTTAATTTAACTAAATAGGAGACATCAATGTTTTACGATAGACATGATTTAATCAAAATAATCGACCCCCCCCCACCTCCCTTTAAAAATTTATACAGAAAAAAATAACCTCAAAATTTTATTATTANTCAAAGGGATGACCTCTAATGTTTTGTGCCAGTATACCAAGAACACGCATTACTCCAATCTTGTCCTTATTTCTGAACATTATTAGCTTTAAGCAGAATAGTTCACTATTTAATAAAAGGAATTAACAATACTTTAAAAGGAATTAACATAAAGGTAATAGCTGAATAATACCTGTGGATCTAGGTATCGAATTCTGGGAATATGCTAAAATTCCCGAAACGAGCTTACCAGATCCGGATCCATTTTCTTACAGGATCCAGATACGGATTCATTTTCTTACAGGATCCAGATCTGGATTAATTTTCTTACAGGATCCAGATCCAGATCCATTTTCTTACAAGATCCAGATCCGGATCCATTTTCTAACAGGATCCAGATCTGGATCCATTTTCTTACAGGATCCAGATCGGGATCCTTTTTCTTACAGGATCCGGATCCATTTTCTTACAGGATCCAGATCAGGATCCATTTTCTTACAGGATCCAGATCGGGATCCAATTTCTTACTGGATCCATATCCGGATCAATTTTCTCACAGAACCCAGATCCAGATCCACTTTCTTACAGGATCCAGATCTGGATCCATTTTCTTACAGGATCCAGATCCATTTTCTTGCAGGACCCAGATATGGATCCATTTTCTTACAGGATCCAGATCCAGATCCATTTTCTTACAGGATCCAGATCGGGATCCATTTTCTTACAGGATCCAGATCCGGATCCATTTTCTTACAGGATCCAGATCGGGATCCATTTTCTTACAGGATCCAGATCCAGATCCATTTTCTTGCAGGATTTAGTTCCAGATCCATTTTCTTACAGGATCCAGATCCAGATCCACATCAAAATGGAATAGATGCATGACTAAAGGATTCGGTAAAATGTTTCCGGAAAATTTTGAAAGAAAAAAGAAGCAGGATGGAATTTAGCGACATTAAAGCTTACCAAAGTATGTCATGCTTAAGAATTATTGGTTTGTAGTTTGTACCTTGTTGTCTGAAGAGTGTACTGCATTGCCATAGTTGTAGCAATAGGACACTGGGACACCTATATAGTACATATGTTCATAAATTAAATCTTTATAGAACACTTGGGCATCTCGATATTTTCATATATTAAACCTTTATAGGACACTGGGACACCTAGATATATTATATTATTTATTAAACCGAAAAACCATTAACCTTTATAGGACACTTGAACACATAGACATATTGATATATTAAACCTTTAAAGAACACTGGGACACATAGACATATTCATATATTAAACCTTTATAGGACACTGAGACACGTAGACATATTCATATATTAAACCTTTATAGGACACTGAGACACATAGACATATTCATATATTAAACCTTTATAGAACACTGTGACACATAGACATATTCATATATTAAACCTTTATAGGACACTGAGACACATAGATATATTTTATGATATATGGTTGTGTCATCGTTCATATCTGTACTCTATGGTTAACCTGTACATCGTACACATCTGTCTCTATGGTTAACCTGTACATAATACATATCAGTATTCCATGGTTTACCTGTACATAATACATATCAGTATTCCATGGTTTACCTGTACATCGTACATAATTGTACTCTATGATTAACCTGTACACAATACATATCAGTACTCTATGGTTTACCTGTACATCGTACATATCTGGCGGGGGTCCTGAATGATCTATAATAATACTGGCAGTATCTCTCTCCTCCACTGGAAACTTGTAGTTCAATGCTCGAACCTTTATTAAAGAAATAATTAATAAATTGTAAAAATGAATTGGTACACCGATATTTTAAGACTGAAAGTGACTGTAAAAGTAATGTTAAGAGACCCTCCCTGCAATGAGGGGAATGTCCGATGTGCAACGGTACCCTTTAAATCTTTGACTGAACGTCGAGGGCGGAGAACGCAGTATGTAGATTTCTGAAATGGTGTTCAAAACTTGTGTAAACTCAACCCAGCTGAAGTTCCGTGTATTTCTTGAAAACTTCTATGTCATCCGTGGTTTTTAAAATTCAAAGTAATTATTCATTTTCTGTAATTTCTAGTAGTAAATATTAATATAGCTTAAATATTATTGTGAATCGAACATGACATTCTATTGTTACTTCAAATTACGCCTACAACCTGTTACAAACCTGAAAACAAATATATATAATAAAGCTCTTCCCTAATTTTTGGAGGGAATCCATGGGTAGCCTGGGGGTAAGATAGGCTTTAAAAAATTAGATTTTTTTTATTCCACGGGCAACGCAGGGCACTTCAGCTAATTATGGATATTCATTTATATTTTTTTCAAATGCTTAACACTGAGTACTTTACCTGATCGTCGACGATTAGAGACATCATGGCCGGGAGAAACTGGACAAGAAGCGGGAGTTCTATCTTTGGTTCCCTGAAATCCTGAGTCTCAATCATATCCCAGGCAGATAATCCCAGTGCCAACATTCTAACAAAAATATTATTTAAAGGGACTGTTCGTGAAGTTAAAGTCAAGTAAGTCACACATTTGGTACTATTTGTATGCCGATCTGATCTGAGTGGAACTATTTTTCAAATATACACATTTATTGTATATAAAAACAGGTTTAAATAATTTATTAAATAAATCAATAAATAAATAAATAAATAAATAAATAAATAAAAAAATAAATAAATAAAATGATTGCTGTGCCTGTTAACTAACAAAGACGACCTCCAATCAAAAAGTGCACACTGTATAGTGTAAAATCGTGCCTGGGGTTGACTGTTTGAAAAACGCCAAGGAAATGTTTTATTAATGAACCCTGGATGTAGGTCCGCCGTGTGTAAGGTGTAAAATTGTACCTAAAAATTTTCAAAAAATTGCAAAGCTAATGGTGTAGTACTTTTGAAAAAAGTCAGGGTATTTAAGTTCTTTTTTTATTTCTTTATTAACACACCTGAGAAGAAGATGAAGAACGGGTTGATCTCTAGGAAGGGCCTCCTTCTCAACCTTCAAAATCAATCAATCGATTAATCAATAAATCAATCAATTCATTAATAAATGCATTAATTATTTAATTAATTAATTAATTAATCGATCAATAAAGACTATCAGGCAGGCAATATATCAAGCAATAGATCAATCAATAAATCTACCGATCAATTAGTAAAGCTATATTAAGTAAATCAGTAAAACTAACAATTAGATAACCAATGAAGTATAACCTAAAAAATCACCAGCTAAATACAAAACTAAATTTACGCCAATTATTCAGCTGGCAGGCCAGGTAAAAATAATTTATATGAGGAGGGGGTTCAGTAGTTCTGTTTTCCAATAATAATTATATAATAATGTATAAACATGTATAACATTATATAAGANAGTTTACCTGGAAGTTAACAAGCTTCATGGCGGACTGGGAGAGGAAATTGATCGCAAAAGGATCACACAATGTCATACTCAGGTCTCCCAAAACCTAGATACAATTGTTATCTACATTAATCTTATAATATACTAGCTCAAGTGTCTGGCGTTGCCAGTGGAATTTCATAAACGTGTGAACATTTTTTTCGAGCTAAAAAAAAGAGTCGAGTCGGCAAAAATTCAACAACAAAAACCGGGAAAATACTTAACATTCTCAAAGCACACATTTAAAGCGTCGACTCTTGAGAGATTGTTAATCATTAAATGGAAAGTTTCCCCATAGGATTGACGAAAAAAAGAGAAAATTGTTTTTTTTTGTGAAAAAGAAATTAGCTAACAAAACTTAATAATAATGTACATGAGCTGGATCTGAATCCATTTTTTTACATGGATTGGATCCAGGATCCGGGTCCGCATCATGGATCCAAAGAATAAGAAGCATTGCTCAAACTTAATCTAATCCTGTCGATCGGGGGAAGGTACATCACACAATTTTTTCGTTCGGACCACAAATGACGTTACAATTCACCATTATTTTTCATGTTATTCAAGATTATTTGATATTGTTTAAATGCATTTTGTTTGAAAAAATGACGATATTTAACCTATTTTTCGTCCTGACCACACATATTTCTATTGTTTTCTTATTTTATTTCTAAACTGCAACTTTTAGGTGATAAGTCGCTGGGATTTTTAGAATATACAACTAATTGGTTTTGATTTGCTTGAGGCATTATGCAATAAAAAATGCCGTGAACGGTTTTATGCCTACCGTTTCTTAATAAGATGTTCCTTTGTAAAAAAAAACAGAATATAATATATCATCATGTACACAAAATGACGTGGCTCAAAATTCGAATACTTAAAAAAAATCACGTAAATAATGCCAGACGCAGAAAAGGTGTGGTCGGACGAAATAATGGTGAATTGTGACGTCATTTGTGGTCGGACGAAAAAAAGTTGTGGTGTGCCTTCCCTCCCTCCTCCTGACTAGACAAGTGCTACCTGTTCCTGTCCCCTCCTGATAGCATCTAGGAACCCCTGAAGTTCTCTAGACCTCTTCACATCAACATTTCTCTCCCTTGAAAAACCACGTGATAAAAATTGAAAAAAATCTACAATCAAAATTTAACCTGATACAAGCATCTAAACACCAGGTAAACTTGTGACAAGGATCAACAGAGATAACATCCTGAACTTCTCTAAACATAGATAAACACAATTTAAAAAGAAAAAATTAGAGAGGATCGACTCTATAGTATACTCCAATTTAGACGTTAGAACAAGATAGTTGATTCTATCCCTTGTCCCGTGTTATTAAAACATAAAAAATTAAGAACTGTGTGCTAGGTTGTCCTCCACCCCACACCCTATCGTTCCTTTTTCTACTTTCCTCTCTATTCTTCATTTTCCTCTGTCTACTCCCATTCCTTCTCCTCAACCTCTATGTGCTTTCCTTTAATTCTAAATTGTTTTTGTTTTATTTTGTTTTATTTTAATTTAGCATGTATTTATCGCTGCAAAAGAACTCTCATTCAAAACAACTAACAATGCTTAGAGGTCCTGGCTAAATTTAAAAAAAATTGTGCAATACCTGTAATTGTTATCTAGAAAAATATTAAGTAAAATATATAAATTTATCTTTATATATATAGTCATGCAGAATTATTGGTACTACGTTCAAACGCTGTACCTCAGTCATTTTTATTTGTCATGCACTCAGGAGTGAAATAATGGAAGTTTTCTAGTTGTATTTCAGGATTCAAACCTTTAAGAAGCAGAAAGAAAAGTATAAAATAAGTTTGTCTACCAACAAGTCTCCTTCCAGGACAATGTGGGGCATTGTCCATGGATACGCTCGGTGGACAGGAGCGCAGGCCCCAACTTCATTGACCGACGGGTTGTCTTTTAATAATAATAATAATACTTGCTACCCAAAAGTTCTTTATCAACAGCTAAAATTTCGATACAGAGTGTGATAACTTTGAATCTGTAAAAATTAGTGTCAAATTGATTTTTTTTTAATAGGTAATATTCTTAAGCTCTTTAAAAATTGATTTAATTCATTCATAATTGTAAAGAAGGAATTATAATGGAGAGTTTATGTTAAAGACTATATCGTACATCATGTACTTTGTACAGTTTTAATAACGACAAAAGATTTATTTAAGAAGTGCTAAATATGTAACATGACCAAATCTATCGATCAATATCAAATACTCAAAAAAATTATCATTATCAATTAAAAAATCAGTCAATCACTTAATCAAATAACAAATCCATACAATAATCCATCTACCAATTCACCCATCGATCCATCAATTAATCCATAAATTGATCGATCTATAGAAGAATCTACCTGTCATGAAGAGCCATCAGAAGTTCCGATCTAAGCGTACAATAGTGTACGTTTTTAGTTCTCAGGAACAGTGTACGCAAAAACTAAAATAAGAAATAAGTAAGCATTAAAAAAATTAAGCAAACTTGATTTTTTTCTTAGAAAATTGAAAATTGAGTTTGGGTACATTTGATACATGGACAATCCAACAAAAGAGTGGAAATGACATTTTTAGATAGAAAATTGTCTAAATACGCGATTTCCTAGACAGTTTAGAAAGAACCTTTCATAGATATTGTTTATGAAATGTCCTTTCTAGGAATTGTCTAATCTGTGGAATGCCTAGTTTGTGAAATGTCCTATCTATGAATTGTCCTACCTATGAGTTGTCCCATCTGTAAATTGTCTAGTATATGAAATGTCTTTTCTATGAAATGTCTTTTCTATGAATGTCCTGTCTAAGAAATGTCCTGTCTATGAAATGTTCTGTCTATGAAATGTCCCGTCTATGAAATGTCCTGTCTATGAAATGTACTGTCTATGAAATGTCCTGTCCATGAAATGTCCTGTCTATGAAATGTCCTGTCATGAAATGTTAAATCAATGATATGAACGGTCTATTCAATTAACTGTCTATGAAATGTCCAATCATTTATATAAACGGTCTATGAAATGTCCTCTCTATGATATGTCCAATCAATGATATGAACGGTCTATTCAATAAACTGTCAATGAAATGTTCTGTCTATGAAATGTTCTGTCATTAAATGTCTTGTCATGAAATGTTCTGTCTGTACAATGTACTGTCTATGAAATGTTCAATCAATGATATGAATGGTCTATTCAATGAATTGTCTATG
Source organism: Eurytemora carolleeae (assembly GCF_000591075.1). Taxonomy (NCBI): domain Eukaryota; kingdom Metazoa; phylum Arthropoda; class Copepoda; order Calanoida; family Temoridae; genus Eurytemora; species Eurytemora carolleeae. The sequence goes on from NW_019397150.1 coordinate 60,384, forward strand.
ATATGTCCTATCTATGATATGAAAAGAAGCAAAATAGTAATTTTTCTCTTCAACCTGGGCGACCCTTACCATTAATTTAAAATAATAATATAATTATCGTCTAGAGAGTAGCTAAAAGATCCCGGAACCCTTTAATGAATAATAACTAGCTAATGAATTAACCTGAAGTGTCATATCGTAGAGTTTCACATGGTTTCCAATCATCTCAGCCAATTTCTGGATTACTTCTGACTGTCGCCGGCTCTTAGGAGAACCACTGAAGAAACCTTAAAGAGAGTGTTAGCGTAACTTCAAGTGATCCTACATGCAAAAAAAGCAATGTCAGATTTACAACGGTACTTTAAAACTTTATTATAATCAAAATATGAAAGATGACATCGTTTTCTGACTTAAATTCTGATAATGTCTTCATTATTTCCTTTAAGCAAAAACGCGCAAATTACTTTTTCAGAGAACCCACAAAAGAATGTAAACACTTACAGTATACTATCCAATTTTTTTCCTTGTAAATCAGACATTGTCATCTTTGATTGCAGGGTCACTTCAAATTACGCGTACAGTCCCTTTAGCAAATGGAATATATGTAAACATATTCAAACTTTAACATATCTCTGGAGATTGGGTTAGTATTTATCAGCCAGAATTACCACATTACACAATTTTGGGATTAAAGGGGAAGGAGGAATATCCATAGCTAGGGGGGGGGGACATAAACATTTCAATCATAGAAAAAAACTTATGAACAATTGAACATGAAGATTGAAGATAAATGAGAATATTATCTTTGCGTACGAGAAAAATTGGAAAACAAAAGATTTCTTTTTTGCCTAAGCCCCCCCCCCATCCCTTTTTTTTGCTTTACGTTTAACCCCTCCTTCCCAACTCCAAACCGTCTGCAAAAACTTGATCTTTAACACTCACCAGATCCTGTCTCATGGGTAAATAGCACATTTTCCTTATCCTATATTTAGAGTTATAGCATCAGTATTTTCATATTAAAATTATAATGTGATTCAAATAATCAACAAATATTTACTTCTCCATAATGACTAATGAGATCAATTTTTTGGCTGGCATTGTCAGGAAAATTGACAAGAAAAAGGCAACATAGGAAAAATTTAATAATAACAATATACCCCTATAAAAGATAAATAATAATATTAACAAAGATGAATAACAAGAGCAAAATAAATAAAGAGAATATTAAACAAGAGAAAGATAAATGATATGAATATTAAATAAGTGAAAGATAAATAAAGAGAATATTAAATAAGAGAAATATAAATAAAGAGAATATTAAATAAATGAAAGATAAATCAAGAGAATATTAAATAAGTGAAAGATAAATAAAGAGAATATTAAACAATATAAAGATAAATAAAGAGAATATTAAACAAGAGAAAGATAAAAAAGAAAATATCGCAAAAGAGAAATATAAATAATGAGAATATTAAATAAGTGCAAGATAAATGATAAGAATATTAAATAAGTGTAAAGATGAATAAAGAGAATATTTAACAAGTGAAAAATAAATAATGATATTAAACAAGAGAAGGATCAATAAAGAGAATATTATCAACAGAAAGATAAATAAAGAGAATATTAAATAAGTAAAAGATAAATAAAGAGAATATTGAACAGGAGAAGGATAAATAAAGAGAATATTGAACAGGAGAAGGATAAATAAAGAACAAATTATTATACAAGAGAAAGATAAATAAAGAGAATACTGAAGCATTGATTCCTTGATGTATTGTGAAAGCAACGGTGACACTTCGTCACCAAACAAAGACTGATTATCCCGCCAAAGATGACGTTTTATCTAAAAATTTATGTACGTCAATCAATCAATCAATCAACCAATGAAATCAATTTAACTCGAGTGGTTAAATTTAAAATTTGGCAGTAAAAAAACGATGAAATAGAGAAATTGATTTTCTGTCTGAGTCTGAAATGTTTAAAATGAGCAAATTAAATTATTATTCAACGGAATCCATCAGTTAAAATTAGTAAAGGGACTATTGACGTATTTTGAAGTGATACTCCGTTATGGAAAACACATGTTCAGTTCGCAACGGTACACTTTAACCCACTATCTAACTAACAATATGAGAGATAATGTTTTTTAAAAAATCTATTTTTAGCTTAAAGAAGGGCATTTCATTAGCTTTTCTAACGGACAAAGGTTTAGGAGTACTGGTGTAAATCGAAATATGAATAATTAGCTGAAATGCCTGACGTTGCCCGTGGATATAAAAGCAAGTCGAACTTTTCTAGCCTATGTTACTTCCCAGGCACCCATGGGTTCCTTCTAAAAATGTCAGCCCATTCGGTCCAGCCTTTTGATCAGCTATAGCTGACATATATATATATATATATATATAAACAATGAACATGCCATTCTTTAACTGGAGGGCAAATTTGAAATTACGTTTTCACTCCCCTTAATTGGTAAAAATCAAAAACAATGAAAAAATCGAAAATGTAAAATCCTCACCTCAATGTCACAGTCCGCATACAGTTCCTTATCCCTCACTAGAAACCTCAGGTACCTTAATAATCAGGAATATCAGGAAAAAGATCTGAAAGCTCCCCCATACATAACTAAACTTCAGGTACTTTAATAATACATAATTAAACCTCAGGTACCTTAATAATACATAATTAAACCTCAGGTACCTTAATAACACATAATTAAACCTCAGGTACTTAAATTATACATAATTAAACCTCAGGTACCTTAATAATACATAATTAAACCTCAGATACCTTAAAATACATAATTCAACTTCAGGTACCTTAATAATACAATACATAATTAAACCTCAGGTACCTTAATAACACATTATTAAACCTCAGGTACCTTAATAATACATAATCAAACCTCAGGTACCTTAATAATACATAATCAAACCTCAGGTACCTTAATAATACATAATTAAACCTCAAGTACCTTAATTATACATAATCAAACCTCAGATACCGTATAAATACATAATTAGACCTCAAGTACCTTAATAATACATAATCAAACCTCAGGTACCTTAATAATACATAATGAAACCTCAAGTACCTTAATTATACATAATCAAACCTCAGATACCGTATAAATACATAATTAAACCTCAAGTACCTTAATAATATATATTCAAACCTAAGGTACCTTAATAATACATAATTAAACCTCAGGTACTTTAATAATACATAATCAAACCTCAGATACCGTATAAATAAATAATTAAGCCTCAGGTACCTTAATAATACATAATCAAACCTCAGGTACCTTAAATCTCAATATCCCATAATTAAGCCCTGGATACCTTAATAAGCAAATATTACTAATACAAACTTTAACTGTTTTCGTGATTCACAAAATAATGTTCTTCAAGAAAGTAATCCCCTATTTAAGTATTTTTTTTATTACCTATCCTCAATATAGGACATGTTCTTTAGAATACTCATTACTACCGGTCTCACCTCCTAACAACAAAAGTTTCATAAATTTCAGTGATTAGGATCCAAATCCGGATCCGCAACATTTTAGCTCCCTAAATCCGGATCCAAGTGGCAAAATATCCACCAAAAAAAATATGATTCTCTTAAACCACACATTTCAAGTGACAACGAATGAGAGATTAGATCAAAATAAACTTCGTGCTGAATGGTTTTTTGATAAAAATAAGCGAAAAAATGACAATTTTTAAATTGAAAGATCCGGATCCATAATTAATTTAATGAATCCTGAACATTGAGGATTTTAGAAAATTTGATTTATTTTTCTTCGCATTACAACATTTATCTTTCTTTAAAGGGACTGTAAGCGTAATTTCAATTGACGCAAAGATGGCAATGCCAAATTCACAACGATACCCTTGAAAGAGAACAATTTTCTGATAAAGACCATCTCTTGTCGCTATTCTAGTTTAAAGAGACTTTAAAACTGATAATTCCTATAAGTTTTCTTGCAGTAGAAGTGCTCAAGTCTTTTTAGTAGAGAAAATAAATTATTAACATTGATATCTAATTGATACTTGATCAGACAAAGCTTTCAATGGCACAGTTGAGAATCGGGCATTATCATCTTTACTTGGAGGGTCACGTTTACAGTCCCTTTAATAATCGACATTAAGATAACTTTGCCGTCCATTTATTCTTTAAATTGTTGCACTCTTAGAACACTTTGTTTTTTTTGTGGTTTCAAACAGGACTGATGTGACGCATGTCTAATTAAACAGACCACCCCCCACCCTCTAATCATCACCTTTATCTGAATAACAGGAAAGCTTTTAGAAAGCAAATCTCTGAGTTTTTTATCTTTCTCCTTTCCTTCTGTATCACCAAGCTCACTTATCTAAACAGTTTAAAAAGATTTTTAGAATATCTGATTACGTAAAATTGCGGTTTTGTAAAAAATACGTTTTTAAAAAATAAACCTGAGCAATCAATTTATCCCTTAGGTCTTCGAGCACCGAGTTGTGGAAATCTAATCTGAAAAAAGGTTTGAGATAAACTTCTGGCAATTTAAAAATCATTGGTTGTAGTATTCGAATTTGGGTCAAATGACGGAAAAGAAAAAACCTCAAATGAAAAAGTACAAAAAGGAAAGAAGTGTAAACATTACATCGATAACATATAGAACCATAAAGATCAAAAAGAAGCCCACCATCCCTCCTACAGCACCCACACACAAAAACGTAAAAATTGTAGAATAATTTAGCTTACATTACGAAAAAGTCAGGGATATATATTTTCTTTAATTTTGTTTCTTCGTCGAAGCCCCTTTACCATCTTGAAAATCGTGTTTTCAGGAGCTGGGTATGTTTGATCAAAGCGCAAAACAAAAATTGTGGTCCTAATTCGCTGAGTAAGGGAAAACAAATTGAGTTAAATGGTATGGAAAAATTACTTACCAACTGTATTTCAACCCAGATCAATAAAAATCAGTGCCCTTTCTTTAAAGCTATATGGCCATAGGGGCATTAATCATGATTTGATGGAAACGAACATGACTAACTAAGTGAATGTTATAAATTATGAATTAGAAACGCAATAAAAGCCAGGAACTAGGGGGGCAAGTAGAGCATCCCTCCCACCCCCAGAACACCGACTCTTTATAACCTTTTAATGCCGTGTAGGTCTAGAAGAGGAAGCATAGGACGGAGTGAGGGAAGCAGAACACCGTTCTCTATCTGGAAATCCTCAATTGCCTGTAGATATAAAAAGTTTTGGTATAAATAAATTTGAAAAATATTTTACAACTCTTGTACAAATTTAAATGGGCCATTTTCATTTTATGGGACCGATATCCTTGTATTTTTTCTATTTAAAACTTAATTTTCTCAAATTGTAGTTTCTCAAAAATGTGAATTATGGATTTATGCATTAGATTTTTTAATTTGCATTTTAAATGGGTATTATTGTAAATCGGGCCCAAACCTCCTGGAAGTTTCGAGAATTATCTTGATTTTCAACTGATTTTTGATGACTTGGGGGGAAAATTCAATCTTTTTGATACTTTTCACCCAAAAAAATTCATTAATTTGCTGGACTTGGAATCATTTATTTTCCCCACTTAAGCAAATAAAACCATAAAATTTAGTTTGCAATCATTTAAAACTTCTGGGGAAAAATAATTTCAATAAGGGGGGGGGAGAGAAAGATTTTTTTTTTTCGGGAAAATATGCACCCCTGTACACCGTACACTGTACAATTCTTCAGTCAGTACAATCTACATAAGATGATAAAATCACACCTTGAGAGGATCTTGGCATGAAGTAAGCGCTTCCCTGAGATAATCCCGTCCAGGAATACCAATCTCCTCTAAACCAAACCCTCCGGAGCCGGCGGTAGGCGCCGCCAGCGCCACAGGGGCTACGGCCGGAAGTGCCGTTGCCCCGCCTGCGTTACTAGGAAACATGTAATCTGAAAAAAGTTAAATATTTATTTTTCTTTAATTTTTTAGTAAATTGTTAAAATATTAAAAATTAGACTTTTTTTAAAACGTTACCCTCTCTCTATTTTTACATGGTACAACGATTTATAACTAATTAAATAGTATTTAACTTTAGGAAGTCTAGGACCCCCCTACTCCGCGGGACGGCCCCCCTCTTACAAATTTTGTAAATGAATTTCAAGTAATTGCAATATAATTGTTAATATCTTTTTATTCAATATTTCAGGTTTAGGTAAGGTTAAGAAAGGCTAAGGATCCGGGACCGAGCGCCGCCGCCAGGACAGGCCGGGCGCCATTTATCTAACTAAAAGGGGAGGGGGCGGGGGTCAAAAAATCGTTATCTCGGAAATTACTAAAACTTCCGTTAGTCCTCGTTTTAATCCTTATTCACAAACTTAGGAATGCTGGAATTGAAGGGTTAAACGAAATCACATCGTAGGAATCCCATTAAGATCAACTAAGGGCATGAGTCGATTCGGGGTCAACCTAGTATACTATATTTGGACCCCCCCCCCCCTCCTTTCAATTTTAAACATGACCTATAATCAAACTATTATCAACAACAAAAAATATTTATTTTGTATTAATTCAGGGTCATAATAGGTCAATTCCTGGGCCGAGTGCTGCGGCCAGATCTTCAATTTCAACTATTATCAACGAAATTATTAGTATATATTTAGGGTTAGTTATGTTAAGACTGGGCCGAGCGCTGCGACTAGGACAGGCTAGGAGTGCGGGCGCTGCGGCCACGACAGGCTAGGGGGGCGAGCGCGGCGGCTACGACAGGCTAGGGGCCGAGCGCTGCGACTAGGACAGGCTAGGAGTGCGGGCGCTGCGGCCACATGACCAACTTTATCCATGTGTTAAATATGAGATACATGTACACAATTAATAGGAAGTGGGGGGCGGGTACAGAAAACGTTTTTAGGAAATTGCCTCGATTCGTTCCAACTCCCACTTACACTGTAAATACATCATTCCGGGCGAAATCCCAATTACAAACGAAAAACTTCCCTGTATGTGTATACTTGGATTAACCTGTATTACGGTTACTGCGATCAATTATCAGAACTCAGTCAATTTAAATAATATTGAAATGTCACAGAACTTTCCTACTAATCTTTCTGTCCGTTAATGCAATATTTTGAGATATAAAAACCGGCGTTAAAATAAAACAAAGTATTAGTAAAATTTTTTAGAAAAATAAAGATAGAATTTGAATTGATTCCTTTATGATTTTCGTATATAGTTTATGTCATAATAGTGTCTTAGTCGGATGAATGAGACGAAGAGTTTAGTAGCAGTTATAAAATTGTCAATATTATAAACTGATACATTTTAAATCCTGTAGATATTAAAGCTTACTGAAGTCTGGACTGGAATTAAAAATGTTTATTTTGAATGCGCTGTGCCGCGATCCGTTTCCAATCCTCTGTATAATGCTAGAAGGTTATTGATTGATTATTTTTGAAAGTAGAAGACGACTCTAACTTTTAAAATTACTTGTGTATTTTTCGACCTACACATATCCGCCATACTCCACTTCTGACTTCCGCTATACTACATATCCGACCTACTAGCACATAGTATTACAGCAGCTATATGGACTTGTGGCCGCAGCGCCCGGCTTCTGGCCTTCCTAGCCGCGGCGCTCGGCCCCCTAGCCTGTCCTAGCCGCAGCGCTCGGCCCAGAAATTGTCTTAACCTAACCCAACCCTCAAATAATACCAAAATAAACAGCCGGCATAGGTCCGATATTGCAGTAGGTGGGAAAGTTAGAAGGTCAGAAGTTCGGTAGGGGGAATGTTGCGTTATAATATAGACGATGTAACACAACCAAATTAGTTTTCCATTTCTTTCGACGCACGATTCTATTCCTCTATACAACACTTCCGACCCAGGCCCGTAGCTTGGGGGGCACATGGGCATATTCCCCCACTTTACCCCCTTAGGGGGGGGGTGGCAAACTATGAGACATAGAAGAAGGAAGAGTAAAATAAAAAAAGAAGGGAAAAAGTGGAGAAAATCGCCATAAAATCTAATTTCTTTTTACCAATATTATGCGTAAATGTTTATTGTTTCTTCAAATTAATGAAAAAATTGCAGAGTGCTTTTGAAATTAATTATTTGGTAATTTCAATTTCTATCCTGTCCTGTGAAATGTATAGTGTTTAAATGATTTTTTGGGGGTATTTTTAGAGGCTTATATTCTATTCCCTTCTTTTATTAGATTAATAATTCTAATGAACAGCAAAATGTAACATGGAGACCATTTGAAATTATATATGAAATATGGCCAGGTTTAGGAGAGGCTGTTTGTACTCATCCTCAAGCTTGCAGGGTTTTTCGAATTTTAGTTTAATGCTTGAGCTTGTCTTGATCTTTACATCATTTACTTTCCATTTATATGAAAATAAGTATTGGTTATTCGTGATTCCAAAATTTGCAGTAATTCATTAATTTATAGTTTAACTCAAATCCATTACATCTTATACCTCCATTTTGTATTTGTTTCACAATTCTAGCTTCTCAATAGCACATAATGGGATAGAAAACATAATGCAATACAGGCAAAATATCCATCTTAAATTCTTAATAAACTATAATGTGTGATAAGTTTAAAATCAAGTGTTTTAGTCTTTTGTCAATGATTTGAGTTATGGGTCTTCCGGGGATTAAAAAAAATACTAGTGTGAATCGGACATATTCCTCGTAAAATAAAAGGTCACTTGAAATTAGGGAAATGTTTATTTACATTTTACAATTACATTTTATTACACTACAATTATTTATATATACTGCAAATTTCAGAGTTCAGAGCACAATATGTTACGTTGTGCAATTCTCCATTGTTAAATTCAAGTTTAGCGTAACAGATTTTTATTCTAAAATTTTCATATTTTATAAATTAATTGATTTTCAACATCTCTCATCGTCTCTGTTTAATATTTCAGGCCAGACACATTTCTGTTTGGACACCCTCCTTGGTTTCTGGATAGGAACTTCATGACACTAGATAGATAGATAGATAGATAATTAGATAGATAGATAGATAGATAGATAAATAGATAGATAGATATAGATAGATAGATAGATAGATTAGATAGATAGATAGATAGATAGATAGATAGATAGATAGATAGATAGATAGATAGATAGATAGATTGATAGATTGATAGGGCGGCGTTAGAAAGTCAAAGTTTGTGATAAAAACTCATTTTCCATTTTTTTTGGAACATTTAATATTTACCGATTCTTCTGTATGCTCACCACTACACACCTCTTCAGGCACTTCCCTTTACAAACAATAATAAAAAATAAATTAAAAAAATCAACAGGAATAATTCTTTCCTTTTAAGAATTAAAATTATTAAAAATATAGAGATACAAGGTTAAACTAAATATTAATTTTTGCTAAAATTGGACGTTTTTATATTTGGCGGGTATCATGGTTATTCTTTATTAAAAAGAAGTTTATGATCAGAAAACATTTAACATTAGGGTTTTTTGAAACCATATTGAAACATATTCGTTTACAAGTTTATTACAAACCCAAAAAAAACATACAAGCTTTTGACTAAGATCTTGACTTTTTGCGAATTATCGTTATGATCCAAAATTCTATTTTTAAAACTTTGCTTGTCTATTTGTATCCAAAAAACGTTAAAAACCAGCCGAACCGATCGGGCCCAAATTTTGTTGATAACTCAAATGACCCTCGTGAAGGTTTATATGATTGTCAAAGATGAACAATTTGCCCGAAAAAAATGTCAACATTTTTATCTTGCACGAATTTAAAAAAAAGATCCTCGAAAAACGATTTGCAAAGAAAAATGGCTGCAGCTGAAAGAGCAACGGTTAATAACTAAAATTGTCACCAGAAAGGGGCGTCAAACTATAGTTTTCACATAAATGAGTTATTTTCTAATCTGAGATCTAACATTTCAATTTCTTACCTGCAGTTTGGAACTTGAATCGTTTCACACTCTTTTAAAGGGATCTTTTCACAATGCTCTTTTCCAGATCTTTCATTCCCGTAACCTTCTTTACAGACCTAAACATCAAGATCAAGATCAAGATCTTATATTTACTCCTTCTTTACAGACCTAAACATCAAGATCAAGATCAAGATCTTATTTACTCCTTCTTTACAGACCTAAACATCAAGATCAAGATCAAGATCTTATTTACTCCTTTAACAAATCCAGATCATGAAAAGGAACAGAACTATTAACAGAAACAAAAATAATAATAAGCTTGAAGAACATCAAGGCTCAGCTAAAAAAAGAACAAAAACTAGATTAAGAACAAAGATCAACACATGGTGACACGATCCTATGGCTATAGATAAAAACAGAAAAAAAAACGGTTAAAGATAGAGACAAAGTAAAAGAACAAGATTAAGATTAAAAACATTATCTGAACTGAAGAACGAGTAAAACTAACCTCTTTATAATGTGTTCTACATTGATGTTTCTCAGTATAATCACAATGTTCTTTGTAGATGACCTAAATTTACAGCTAGTATACAGCGTGCATCAATAAACATGGGAATTAAGAGACAAATTGAAAGTCGTCATAGATTCCTGATACATATGACATGTCAAAGAAAGTATAAAAACGGGACTGTACGTCTGACGAGCTTGTTGATAAAGTGGTCTACCACAGTTTGAACATCAAGTCCGGCCGTTTTCGATATAGGATGTTTAAACTGATATAATGCACAAAGTAAGTTCATTAAAAAATACCGCATGGATCGAAGAGGATATAAAAGTTGTCACTCAATTTCCCATGTTTATTGGGACACCCCTGTACATGGGAGGACGAAACCCCAGAATTACCGCAAAAATAAGTCTCATATCAAAAATAATCTACGGAGGGATTATTTCTTTGCCACAAACTCACATTTTCTCATCACTATATCTTTGAAACCTGATGGCGTGAACCATTGATATCACAAACTTAGATTCTTTGATTCTATTAAAATTCAAAGTTTTAATATATCCAACTTCGGGAATTGTAACGATAAAGGGATAAGAAAATCAGAAAGGAATTAAGTCCTTGTCTGCACAAACTCTGATTTTCTAATCCCTATTTCTTTGCAACCCAATGTCGTAAATCTTAGATATTTCATTCTGTGAATTCTGTTGTCGCAAATAATTTCAATTTGAAATATCAAAGGTTTACACCTTCAAGTTGCAAAGACATGGGAATTAGAAAATTAAATTTTTTGGCAAAGATTCAATTCCTTAGGATTAAAGAAGTTAAAACGTGTTTAAAGAAGTTAAAAAGTGATTTTAAAAGTTTGAACTATTTTTTCCTCTGCATCGACTGAACACAGTATCACAATTTAAAACTTAGTAAAGAAATGAAAACTATAGAACAAAATAGAAATAATATTTCTTACCTCACATTTAGGTGTATGATGCTGATCACACTTTTTCCCATATTCTGTTGTATACTCTACATCAGTATACCTGCAAGTTTACTAATAAATTTAAATATAAGTTAAAACCACAGGGTGGGGGTGGGGTGCTCCCCCCTCACAACACCAGGAAGTTTAATGCTTAAAGGGTCTGTCAGTGTTATTTCAAGTGACCCTTCATGGAAATATGGTAAGTCCCGATTCACAACGCCATCCTTATGAAAACTTTTGTCTGGTCAATTAGATATAAATTTCTATCATTTTGAAAACTGATTATTTTTAAAATTGTGGTTTCTTGCGAATTTCTGCTACAGGAAAAAAAAATTAAACACTTTTAAAACTAGGAAAACGACAATATCTTCCACAGTACTGATCCCATACCGGTTTTTAATGATGATTTCCATCTGTTGATAGAGGGTCACTTGAAATTTCGCGTACAGTCCCTTTAACTAGGGCAATGGGTCAGGCGTCTTATTAAAATGGAACTGAGTTTTTGCTACAAACTCAAATTTTCTACTCCTTATACCTTTGCAACTTGGTGGTAATTCAATCTAAGATCATAATTAATAGTTTGAAATATCTACCACAAATTGGGTTGCAAAGATATAGAGATTAGAAAATTATAGTTTGTGGCAAAAACTCAGTTCCTTTCATGACTAAAAGAGTTTAAATTTATATATTATGACGAAAGTAACTCTCTTAAATATTTACATATCTATATTCGATCTATACGAAGAAATATCAATATATATATTAATTTTTGTAAGTAATTGTTGTTTGCTGTATGTTAGTTTTTAAACCACCCATTTCTAATTAATGTTTACTTTAAGGGAAAAGCTGTTTCAGTTTAAAATAAGGTTCTAACAGAAAACACATATTGTAAAGTTTAAAATGAAAATATCTTCAGAAGACAATCTGGCTGCAAACAATTCTACTGCGGGAAAACTTGTTGGGCTTATGATAAAAATTCTTTTGATTCCAGTTAGTCCACAAGAGGATGGAACATATCAGCTGAACATTTGTTCTCTCAGATATTTCTTTAGCTGTATTTTGTGGTGTATTCTCCCAACTGTATTGACTGGATGGATCCTATATCTTGATTTTGAAATGCAAACGAATGTGATAATGACGAAAGGTTACAGCTTTGCTAATTTTGCAACCCTTGTGTTTTTGATGATAGACTCACTCCTAGCATTGCTTATTTTCTGTGTTCTACCGACTTGCGGAGCATATTTAGTGGATCAATGTGGTTCTATTCCCTTAAGGATAATTCCTGCACGAAAATTCCAAGTGTTCATGTGCACTGCTCTCAACATCTCTCAGACAGTATTATGGTTAATCACATTTCAAGGAAGGGATCTTTACCTGAATATTTTTAGCACTAGTTTTGTTCCGATACAGAAAATTTCAAGCTTAATACTTATCAATATATACACCACAAACTTTGTCTTGAAATGTCAGGATTTGAAAACAACTGTCAACTATGAAATGCTGCTTAACAAATCTAAGACCTTATCCAAGGATTACATTGGTCTCAAAAATGGTCTTGGACCAAGTTTATTATTTCACTATTCTACCTCTATGCTTGTGATCATGTATCAATGCTATATTTTGACAACAAAATGTAACATGATGATTATAACTGATATTCTGAAAGGAATCTTCATGATCTGGAATATTACAATAGTAAGCCAGGAATGTTTTGAAGAAATGCACAGTGCAAATGATGTATTGAGGTATGAGACACATTTGTTTAGAATTGAACTAGACAAAAGAATTGAAGGTCAAATTCATGGGATATTAATGATACGACATTGTGAATTTGTAGCTTTTTTGGTTTTGATTTTACGCACAAGTGTGACAATAGCTAAATTATTTGGTTAAGCATTATGAAATTTAAAACATCTTTGTTTATCTCATTTAGCTTTTCAATTAAATGAGTTAAAATAAATTCAATCTGACGTGCAATATACTGTAACGTGGCATGTCTCACAGTAAGATATAGACAGAAGGAGAAGGTAAAACTTATGCAACATTACTGGTATAACTTTGAGACCTCGTAGCTTTTACGAACAAATATGAAAAAAGCAAAATTATCCGGTTTTCTATTAGAAATTCAAAACATTTGTGTTCCTAGATAGGGGGTGTAGGACGCCACGAGCCCCGCAAAATGATCTCTAAGCCTCTGGATTTTCAGATGAGTATTTAAATGTCCTGGCGCTACGCCCCTATCCTTTAGAATCTATATTATAGAATTAATGAATAAAATTGTTTAGAAAAAATACTTAATATTTTAATAGTTATGAAATGTTTTCTGGATATTCAAAAAAACAGTGCATAATAATTCAAAGATGAAATATTTTCTTTAAAACATGTTATTTATTACTTCTATAACTAACTTTTAGGGATACCGCCAGATCATTTTAAAAACTTATAAGCGAATATAAAGACTTAGAGACCATTTTGCGGGGCTCATGGCGACCCAGCAACCCCTTCCTCGTGTTCGTCCCATTAGCTCTTCAGGAGTAATGACGGAAAAGTTATTGATTTCAAACGTACGTGCATGCTATTTACTTTAGTGTTACATGATATCTAAATATAATTTAATACTGTTTAGGATTGCAGCTGATGACTGTTTGGATCCCGGCATGAAAGAAGAACTTAAATGGAGATGGATTTTGGTTGACAGAGAATCGGAGGCAACAGCTCTAGGATTCTTTACCATCAGCAAGTCAAGCATGATTTCTGGTTTTAGTACTATACTTGGATATCTTATTATACTTATCCAGTTCAAGCTTACTGACGTAGTTACTGATCCAGTTCAAGCTTACTGACGTAGTTACTAATCCAGTTCAAGCTTACTGACGAGTAGTCACTTATCCTTTTCAAGCATGCTGACGTAGTTACTGATCCAGTTCAAGATTACTGACGAGTAGTCACTTATCCAGTTCAAGCTTACTGACGCAGTTACTTATCTAGTGCAAGCGCACTGACGAGTAGTCACTTATCCAGTTCAAGCTTACTGACGAGTAGTCACTTATCCAGTTCAAGCTTACTGACGAGTAGTCACATATCCAGTTCAAGCGAATTGGCGTAGTTACTTATCTAGTGCAAGCTTACTGACGAGTAGTCACTTATCCAGTTCAAGCTTACTGACGTAGTTACTTATCTAGTGCAAGCTTACTGACGAGTAGTCAATTATCCATTTCAAGCTTACTGACGAGTAGTCACATATCCAGTTCAAGCTTATTGGCGTAGTTACTTATCCAGTTCAAGCTTACTGACGTAGTTACTTATCCAGTTCAAGCTTACTAACGAGTAGTCACATATCCAGTTCAAGCTTACTGACGTAGTTACTTATCCAGTTCAAGCTTACTGACGAGTAGTCAATTATCCATTTCAAGCTTGCTGACGTAGTTACTTATCCAGTTCAAGCTTACTGACGAGCATTTACTTATCCAGTTCAAGCTTACTGACGAGTAGTCACTTATCCATTTCAAGCTTACTGACGTAGTTACTTATCCAGTTCAAGCTTACTGACGTAGTCACTTATCCAGTTCAAGCTTACTGACGAGTAGTTACTTATCCAGTTTAAGCTTACTGACGAGTAGTTACTTATCCAGTTCAAGCTTACTGACGAGTAGTTACTTATCCATTCCAAGCTTTCTCACGAGTAGTTACTTTTACAGTTCAAGCTTACTGACGAGAAGTTACTTATCCATTTCAAGCTTACTAACGTGTAGTTACTTATCCAGTTCAAGCTTTTTGACGAGTAGTTACTTATCCAGTTCAAGCTTACTGACGAGTAGTTACTTATCCATTTCAAGCTTTCTAACGAGTAGTTACTTATCCGGTTCAAGCTTACTGACGTAGTTACTTATCCAGTTCAAGCTTACTGACGTAGTTACTTATCCAGTTCAAGCTTACTGACGACTAGTCACATATTCAGTTCAAGCTTACTGACGACTAGTCACATATCCAGTTCAAGCTTACTGACGACTAGTCACATATCCAGTTCAAGCTTACTGACGAGTAGTTACTTATCCAGTTCAAGCTTACTGACGAGTAGTTACTTATCCATTTCAAGCTTAATAACGAGTAGTTACTTATCCGGTTCAAGCTTACCGACGTAGTTACTTATCCAGTTAAAGCTTACTGATGAGTAGTCACATATCCAGTTCAAGCGTATTGACGTAGTTACTTATCCAGTTCAAGCTTACTGACGAGTAGTCACTTATCCATTTCAAGCTTACTGACGTTGTTACTTATCCAGTTCTAGCTTACTGACGTAGTTACTTATCCAGTTCAAGCTTACTGACGTAGTTACTTATCCAGTTCAAGCTTACTGACGAGTAGTAAATTATCCAGTTCAAGCTTACTGACGAGTAGTTACTTATCCAGTTCAAGCTTACTGAAGTAGTTACTTATCCAGTTAAAGCTGTTCTACTAAATTCGCACCGGCCAGGCCCGTATCCCCGTACTGAACTTTGATTAAATTCACTTCTAAATCTATATATATATTGCTTGTTTAGATGTCAGTCCGGTTGTTTGTCTCTAATAAATGTCAAAATAGCTGAACCGATCGAGCTCAAATTTTGTGTGAGACCTCGCATGACCCCAGGAAATTACAAAAAGTTGCCTCCAAAAATTTTAGATTTTAGTAAAAATTTTAAAATTCACGAAAACAAAGTTTTAAATCTTTAATTTTTTATTATTGTTTCATCAAAGAGAATGATTGAGCAACAATATATAATAGTAATTTTAGATTAACCATTTACAACTCTTTATTTCGATCATTTATAGAATATGGAATTTCAGCCTGGGGAAGAAACAAATATTCAGAAATGAAACAAATTCTCATTTTACAGAAACGAGCAATACGATTAATTGATAACTCAAAAGCCACGTCTCATAGTGATCCTCTTTTCCTTAAGTATAAGATTTTAAAGATTAATGATCTGGTAGACTTTAACCAAGCTATATTTATGTATAAATATACACATAAACTTCTTCCTGCATCTTTTGAAAATATTTTTAAAAAGCTTGGAAACTTTGAAAGACCTCTTAACTATCAACTTGACATTCTCAAAATGAACTCATTACAGGATTTACCATCAAGTTCTCTTCTTAAGATGTGGAATAACCTGCCTCTTGACTTAAAAAAAAGCAACTCTCTAAGTATATTTAAAAATAGACTACTAAATTCTCTTTTTGAAAATTATAGGACAATGTGTTATAAACCGAATTACTATTCATGTAAAACTAATTATATGTTTTATTATGCTTTGATATTTGTTGTGTACATGTCAGAAAATTACTTTTAACTCTAGTTATTCTAATTAATGTATAAACTATTTTGCATAAGATAAATTCGCACCCTGATCTCTAATAGTTCTCCTTAAATCTATTTAATTTAAATGTGTTGTTATCGTTATTAAAATTAGGTGGAAAAAATAATCAAAACAGCCAAGAGCTATTTTCCACCTTATTGCTTTATACTTGTACTGTTAATATAATCATTAATTTGTAATTGTAAACTCGTTCTGTACACAGCTCAGATACATGTATTTTAGCAATAAACTTTATCTTATCTTATCTTACAATTAAAAGTTGAAATAGAATACGCGTGCGAAGGTTTTTAAAGGTTTTTAACTAAAATAACAAAATTTACCCCTTAAGGAATTTTAAAAAAAAGTATTAAATTATTGAACACTTTGAAGATACTAAATTAAGTTCTTGTCTAGGGGATTAATCTAGGTCGGTGAAACGATCAGGTCCAAATTTTTGAAATTTTTGAAAATTCATCAATTTAAACAGAAAATTTTATAACCATTAAAATTGGCGACTTTCAGTGCACAACAGTTAAAAGCTAAAATTTTTAGAAAATGGGACGTTTCATATAATTAAAATAGGGATGGATCGTTTTCACTTTTAACTTTAAAATAAATAGGGATGGATCGTTTTCACTTTTAACTTTAAAATAAATAGGGATGGATCGTTTTCACTTTTAACTTTAAAATAAAAAAACGCAGATGTTTTTTTTTAGTTTTACTTCGTTGTTTCGTTTACGAAGGTCGTTTATTTAATAACGACTGTTAACGTTACTAACAACCCTTAGTTACCAACCATTATAACTACTATTAACAACAGATGGTAATTATGCCGCTAAAAATTCCCTTAGTCTTTTTCTTTTATAGATTCTATTTTTTTTAAAATGGATAAAATGTATACCTGTAACATTTTGAACATTCTCTATTCTGAACCAGCCGTGGAACTAAATATGCGCTTAACTGAAACAAGTTAACTTTTATTTGTCTCAAACTCATGCAAAGGTCATCTATTGGTCGGGCAAAATCTATTCGGTTTAAAGTTTAAAGTTTAAACTTTTTAAAAATGCGGGAAAAACAAGCTATAAAATCAGGAAAAGGAGTTGAGTTTTTTTCCACAAACTCCAATCACTTTATTTTTGCAACTGGATCCTGTAAACCTTTTATACTTCAAACTTGGAATATTTAATCTGTCAGAATTCTTAGTTTGAAATGGCAAAGGTCTACAAGAACGGGTTGCAAAGATATAGGGATTAGAAAATCAGAGTTTGTGGCAAAAACTTAACTCCTTTACGAAATTTGTTATTGTTATCATTTTAAAGTTAAGTTTTTTTTTACGAACTAACCTAATAGAATTGTTAAAACCTTAAGTGTAAAAAAAATTTTAACCGTTTTTGATTGCGTCATTAGATAAGAAATTTTTATGTGGATAATTTTGCTGTAGAAAATAACGAACATTTGTTAAAAATAGAGACGAATCTGGCATTAATACAAAGTTTTTATTTGTATTTAAATATGCATATAAAATGTTACCCATGCAAAAGATGAGACTGCAAAGCCGACTTAAACATAAAAAAATGACAATTCCAAAAGTAAAGTACGTCGTCTGTCTTGAATATATGTTTTAATGGTATTTTTATTAATTTGCCCCTGAAAGAAACAAGCATAAAGTTGCCTTGTAGGGAATCATGAATATATAAAAAACAATCAGTATAATTTCTGTACAGTCGTCTTTGTTGGTAACCCTGAATGTCACATTTTTGTGCGTCCTCAAAAATCCCTCCGGCCTTAAGTTCTTAATCAATTGAAGTCCAAAACTTGAAACCAACTTTATTTTCCCGGGATGGAGAACCAGCCGGGGCAAAAAAGAAACAATCTTTTTAAAGCATTAACTCGGATGAGCAAATCAAATAAAAATAACAGGGGGTTTTGTGGAAATTTAAAAACTCGATGAAAAGAAATCAATTTTTAAAAACAAAAACATCTATTTTTTAGCTATTCATACCAGGCCTGCAGGGATCCCATTGGTTTCCTCAAAAAATTCCGCCAATTTGGTCCATGAGGTATATAAGTGAAAAGCTTTTTAATATAAATATGAATAATCACAATATTCAATTTTTCTTACCTTGCACTTTCTATCTGGAACTTTCCTGTACAGAATCAAATTGATATTAAAAATTAAAGAAAATATTTAAAACAAACCAAACTAAAGCTTGGAAAATGTTGAAATTAAAAAATATGACATTTCCTGCAAGCTTGTTCCGGAACTGGTTTACAAACAGGAACCTAAACAAACATGGTGTCAATCATCAATTAGATCCCGGTTGGGCTATTTTTGTCTAAAATACAAGGGGGGGGGGGAGGCATGATTTTGTCCTTAGAGATGATATTGGATAGTGTGATACACGTCGCTAGTCCAACTTTTCAATGCCTAATTAAGTTTAAATATTTTGAACAATTTTTTATTGGTTTTTCCTCAATTTCGAAGGTTTTTCAAATAAGTAAATTTTAGATCTGTCGCTAAGATAAAAAGGGACTATTTAAGATTCTTAATTTATAAATTTTATTTAATAAAAAGTCAGGGACTTTTTTAGATTTTTTTAAAACTAGGGTTTCCATTCGCAAAACTTTTGCGCAATTTTTGCGGAACGAATTTTTCTTTCTTTGCGCATCAGTTTTCCGCGAAAAAAAACAACAATTTGCGCAATCATTCGGAAAAGTCATTTCGTGCAAAATTGCCCAATTTCGCTTTTGCGAAACTCAAGTTTTGCGCAACTCCGCAATTTTTAAAATATTAAATGGTTGGTGACGGTGTGTGTTTCTTAGAATTCAATTCTGGAAAAATCTTGTTTTGGAATGTCTTCCTATTGGTCACTTTTACATAATTGACCAATGATAGTTAAGAAGAGTTCAAATCTCACAATTTTCTCGACAATTTTAGTTTTGGACATGCATATTTCCTAAAAGTGGATTTTTCAGAAATTGGTTACTTTCTTGCATTATTTTAGATGAGATTTTAGAAATTTGATTAAAAAGATTTAAGAACATAATGCATACTTGATTAGGCAAAGCTTTTAAGGGTCACTTGAAATTATTTAATAGGATTAAAATATTGCCAAGTTTTACACTCTCTAATTTCTATTTTATTAATTTTGGTCCCTTAATTTAAACATTTTGTAACTGGAAGTATAACCAATTGAGTGAGTATAATCATTATCATACTCGTATGTTAATATTTTTTATGTATGGAATAAATCTTCAGTTGTTCAATTCTAAGCTTAGAATATCAATTTTTGACAATTTGCCTAAAAAGTTACATTTTGCGTAAAACTTGCGGTTTTGCGTAAATTGCGCAAAACTAAAATTTCGTTTCATTTCTTTTCGCAAAAAATATTTCCAGTTTTGCGCAAATTGCGCAAAAAAATAGCGCAAAACTCATTGCGTTTTATGCGCAAAAATAGCGCGAAAGTTCGAAAAAGTTCGCAAAAAAAAAAATTCGCGCGAAAATAGCGCAAATTTTGCGTTTAAGATTTAGCCATTTCGTGGAAACCCTATTTAAAACTGCTTTCGCAATTTTGTTCTCAATTCTGACATCAGGGGGTTGGAAACTTGGAATGGGATTAATGAAACAGTAATATCTTAATGATAATTGTAAATCAATTAAAAAATAACGTAATTTGAGTTGACATACACTAGTGTAAGCTGTAGAGTTGACATACACTAGTATAAGCTGTAGAGTTGACATACACACACTAGTGTAAGCTGTAGAGTTGACATACAGACACAGTGTAAGCTGTAGAATTGACATACATTGGTGTAAGCTGTAGAGTTGTAGGATCAACTTTTACTCCTTCAGGGTAAGTGTTAAAGTCCAGGGTATCTTTTTTATCAAAACCTTATGAAAATAATTTTTTCCCTCTGTTGTTAAAATGATTTATTCTTTATAAACTATAACATCTATATTGAGTAGTTTACATTTTTTCAGAAGGTTTTCGATGTAGACAATTCCACGTTAAACTAAGCTAGTGGGGTGCAGGTCAAATAGGCTTATGATAGTCTAGCCACGCAATCTAAGTTGAAACCGAGCTGACATATAGGATAGGGTCGGGCCGGTACATGCCCCGCGTCACAAGGGGTCGGTCCGGTTCGAATTCAAATTGACCCTACTGTCCACCGTGATTACAAGACATGCTAGATATATAAAAAGAACCTGAAGCTTTTGACAATGTTGATCTGGAACATCATGGCAGTTTGGAACTTCAAGGGTTTGACAAACTTGTTCGGCCACTGGAGAGCATTTAGGCCCAGTCACCTAATGAATAAGGATGGTCACGCATTACTAATTCATTCCAAATTAGCCTCTTTTGTTTACGTTTTTTTTGCAAAAACAATCAAAATAAAAATATAAATTTATAAACACATGTGAAGAGCATAAAATAAATAAACACAAGCTCTAATTTTCTAATTCCTGTATATGTAATTCTGTGAACATCAGGTTTCAAAGATGCAAGGGTTATAAAATTGGAGTTTGTGGCAATTAATTTACTTCTTTGGAAATCTTTGCACTGTAAGTTTAAAATAAATTGGGATTTCAGAATAGATTATATAACATTGAATAGGAATCCAGCTTTTAAATAGATTTATAAATTTGAATAGGAATCCAGCTTTTAAATAGATTTATAAATTTGAATAGGAATCCAATAAAATAAAAATGAAATTGTACCTCTCTGTATTGTTCCTGGCAATGTTCCTTAGGCTCTGACTTACATTCCTTTCTAACATTCGATGATATATATAAATATCATAATTATATATAATTGTGATATATAAATATTATATATATATATACAAAGGATCAGCCCAAAAAACATTTTATCAATAGGCTAATTCAAACAGTCTCTAGACTCTATTAGTCCTCAAACAAGAGAAATACTGTACATATGTATGTATATGAATACTGTACATATGTATGTACATGAATACTGTACATATGTATGTACATGAATACTGTACATATGTATGTACATGAATGGAACAGATTTTAATTTTTCGACAAATTATATAAATATATACATTGACCATAAAATGTAATATAATAATCAATCTTTATTGAAATACATTTATTATTATTATTATTATTATTATATACAAAATTAAATATATATATAATTTTATAATATAAAAAACATTAGATAATAAATAATATATATTTAACATTAGATAGTATATAATATTTTCATATCCTTGGATAATATAATAACTATCTTCTGATATAAGCTTAGAAAGTTTTCTAGTGTTTTTTATAACTTTAGTTTTAATTTGATATATACAGAATTAGTCAAAAATAAATGGGAGTAGCGTTCTTGTTTTACAAAACAATAACAGGGTAAACGTGTGTCAGGATAAACATATTAAAATTTAATGATTAAAATGGAACATAGAAAAAAAATCCCAAAAAAACAATTTTTTGTAATATTTTTTTTTTATAAAATTCTATTGCAGAAAATTTTTATTTTATTTTTCAATATAATTTTATGAAACTTTGAAATATAATAGAGTTGGGATGTTCTAATCTAAAAAAACCATTTTCACAAAGTTTTTATTGTTGTTTTGGTTTCATTTTATTTCATTATTTTTCCACATAAAACATGAAACCTGCAAATATTCGTAAGTTGTTTTGTAAAACAACATTCATCCCGTATTTAACTCAACCTGTAGTTTTTTAGTTAAAAGAAAGAACAAAGGCAACATTGAACAATTCCAAAGTGTTTTAGTTATATTGGTATAAAAACAAATAATCAAAATAACTAATTAAGCCTTTAAACTTAGTTTGATGAAAATTACATCACGAGGATGAATTTCTTGCAATAGAATTTTGTATAAATCCATAATGAAACAAACATTTTCTAATCCCTACTTTTTTGTTACCCTTTGTCGTAAAGACTTTTAATAACCAACTATAAATTAAGTTCAATTAAAATAGTCTATATTTGAAATAATAAAGGTGTCCACTATCAGGTTGCAAAGATATTGGGATAAGAAAATTTTCATTTGTAGTAAAAAACTTTTCATATTAAAAGAATAATGAACGTTTAAACCCTTCTAAACAATACCTGTAGTAGGTTTCACATTCTTCTTTTTCTTCATATTGACAACGTTGTGTGTACTAAATTAATATATGGAGGAGCATTAATAATGTCGTCTTAGCTAGGAAAATATTTTATTCCACCCAATGAAATTAAATTTTGTTTCACGAATTATGTTTCAGTAAGAACAGTATCAAATCAAAATCCGCAGTTGAAGACGTCAAAATCAATTGCCTTAATACAGCAAGGATAATGATCTATGCAGCAATCTTTTGGTGTAAAATAACTCTTTCATTTAATAAATAATTACTATATAATGGATCAATATTCAATACTACATCTGAGAGACGATGGTGTAGATTTCGACAATATAAAAAATGTAGTTTTATCCTTGATCCTTCCAATTTATGTTATAAAAAAAGCAGATGTACATGGAACC
The DNA here is from genome assembly GCF_000591075.1 of Eurytemora carolleeae. Classification (NCBI taxonomy): domain Eukaryota; kingdom Metazoa; phylum Arthropoda; class Copepoda; order Calanoida; family Temoridae; genus Eurytemora; species Eurytemora carolleeae. Next base: position 83,614 of record NW_019397150.1, read on the forward strand.
CAATTATACAAGATAAAAGATTGAATGAATTCCGTACAGTTTTCTCTAAAGACTCATCCTTTGTAGGATAAAACCACAAATGGGCCATTTTCGATTTTTTCTTAAATAATAACTCATTTTAAATTTAAAAAAAAGATATTTTTAGAATTGGTTCAGAGATAGGTGGATCAGACGTCATGTATGGCACTTAATTTTAGACATTCTTACGACAAGGAATATCAGAAATGTGCATGTAAAAAAGAACATACAGGGTTACCCACAAAATAATGAGACTTCATAGACGACTGTACGAAATTCTGTGTTTAAACTTCTTTCTTTCTTTACAAAATCATTAAATAAGCCAGTCAAAGACCGCATTCAAGATATAAAACTTAATCTAAACATGGGATTGTCATAACTAAGTTTCAAGTCGTCTTCACAGTCTCATCCTTAGCTTTGTGGGTAACCCGGTATCTTACCTGGGTCCAGAGTGCATTCTATAAGTGCGAAATTTTGCATCTTAGTTTTTACAAAAAAAAAATTTCCATATTATGTTTTTTGTTTAGTTTTTACCTTTACATCACAAACATCTCGATAAAAGTTTTCACAGTGTTCTCGTTCCTCTGTTTCACACTTTAAAGGGAGTATTTTAAATTCCAAATTTTTTTTTAATATTTGATGTGAAGAATTAAAGGAACGTCTCAAATGATTTGAAGAATCTTTTCAAGAAAACTATGGAAAAATATCTTAATTTTGTAAATATAAATAGAAAAATATCTTAATTTTGTAAATATAAATAGAAAAATATCTTAATTTTGTAAATATAAATAGGAAAAATATCCTAATTTTGTAAATATAAATAAAAAAAATATCCTAATTTTTGAAATATAAATAGGAAAAATATCCTAATTTTGTAAATATAAATAGAAAAAATATCCTAATTTTGTTAATATAAATAGAAAAAATATCCTAATTTTGTAAATATAAGTAGGAAAAATATCTTAATTTTGTAAATATAAATAGGAAAAATATCTTAATTTTGTAAATATAAATCAAGAAATATAGTTACCCGTCTTGTCATATAATCTCTTTAAACAATTCATAATCAATCTTTGGGTATATAAAATTATATATTAATTGATTCAATGGTTAATTAATTAATGACAAATTTGATTAATTAATAACAGATTTAATTAATTAATAACCGATTTAATTAATTAAAAACAAATTTGATTAATTGATATCAGATTTGATTAATTAATTTATCAGATTTGATTATAAATAACAGATTTAATTTATTGATAACATATTTGATTAATTGATAACAGATTTTATTGACAAATAACAGATTTGATTTATTGATAACAGATTTAATTAATTAATAACAGATTTAATTAATTAATGACAGATTTGATTATTTGAAAATAGATTTGATTAATTGTTAACTTATTTAAATTCAAAAAATGATTGATTGATAAAATAATTGTAAAATTAATAAACAATTAATTAATCGATTAAATAATTGATTACAATTTGGATTAAGTATTAGATAGTTAATTAATTCATCTGAATTAAATGATTAATTGAGTAGGAGAATAATTAATTGATTGATTAATTGATTGATTGATTGATTGATTAATTGATTAATTGATAAATTGATTAATTAATTGATTAATTGATTAATTGATTAATTGATTAATTGATTAATTGATTAATTGATTAATTGATTGATTGAATTGTTTGCCTGCAAGTGCAACCGCAGAATATATCCATGAGGGAATTGCCTCCGAAATTCAATCCCTGAAATAAACGCTGAGAGATGAGGAGATCGTCTTTAACACCAAAAAGTCGAATTTATTTTTTAATTCCAGACTAGCCATTAACATAGAGAATAGAATATATATTAGAGGGGAATTTACTAGAAAAAAGTGTAAAACGGCCATTTTGTTGTACTGTTTCCATACTGCAGGTGTACTTCACATATTTATGCTATATAACCTTTTAGGCCCTGGAATATCATTTCATAGAAAATCTAAAATTATTGTTAAAAGAAAACCAAATTATGAAATAGGCTGGTTTCATAATTGATCAATGATCATTTCACATAGACTCTATGCCTTTCACTTTACAAACGATGATTTTCCGTTATAACTATAAATCAAATGATGTTTTTATTTACCTGATTCATTATAAAGTTTATTTAACAGCTTTAAAAAATTCGAAATTTAAATGAATAGTGTAGGGAACATATTGTATTAATGTACTCTACTGCATATATTTTGTGAACATTTACATGATTTGTACACTTTGAACTCCCTTTCAGGCTGAAAGGGACTGAAAAAATTCATACCGAGAGATTCTCTAAATTCCCTTCTAATATGTATTCTATTCTCTATGAGTTCCCACATTGTGTCCCGAGTCAAGCGGTATAGTCGTTTTTCAAGTTTAATGCCATTGCCATGGTTTCAAACAAAAACGCAGATATATGTATTTATACATTTAGAAGAATAAATTGAAGACTACGTTTTAATTGAATCATCAAAACACCTGAGGCATGGCTGAGGCAGCCATGTCCATATCCATTTCATTTTCTCCATCCATATACAAGTTATTGTAGCCGAAATAGTCACTTTCATTTCGACAAAAAACTACAGGCAGCCATAATAAGTTTATAAACAAATGCATTATCATATATTATTTAGTATCTGAAAAATAAACAATTCTAAAATTTTAAAATTCAAAAAAAATATATTTTGTTTGTTTGGGTGTTTGTTTGTTTGTTTTGGTGTTTGTTTGTTTGTTTGTGTAGGTTGGATGCCAGGTTTCAACTGAAGAATATTTAATAGTTTCTCTCTTCAAAACTTAATGACAAATTTAATGAAGTATTTCCAAGAAGATTTCTAGAAATTAAGATTTCCCTGGATTTCAAGATATGTATATTATTAGGGTACAGCTAAACTTGAAATATGTAAAAACGTTATATCTTACTATAAACTTGGGAACCCAGCGTTGCCCATGTTGTCAAAGTTAGTCCCACCGTTTACCCGCCCTTTGTCGTACTTAATACGGTTTTAGATATTTTACCCGTTAATAATGAACCCAATCAACTTAAAATCTCAAAACCAAGCTAAGAACATTCCCGTGGCTGTTCCGAGTTCCTCAATCAAAATTTGAGGCAAATTGGTCTATGGGTTACTGATTTATGATCGGACAAACAAACAGACAGACAGACAGACACCCAAACAGAGATTACAATTTTTTATATATAGATCCACCACTTTGCTTTTGTAAAATTGAAATCTAAGATGAATTATAATACTTATTATTACTTGAATATTTATTAAAACCAAAATTTGAAGTTTTATCAATTCGATGCAAGCAAACTATAATTATAACACTAACCTACTTTATGTTTTTTTAATGATTTTTGACTTTTTTTTGGTTTGTTCTCTAATTCCTTAAATTGTTCATAATAAAAAGTATTATAATCAAATTTAAATGTTTTCGAAAAAATTAGATTTAAACAAAGTGCTTGAAATTTATTCTTTTGGCTCGTTGTGTATTTCAGAATGCCTACTTTGAGAATTAAGACATTTTCGATAATAAACCATTTTTAAAATGTTTTTAGAATTAGATTTGGCTGAAGAATATCTCGAATGATGTAATATGCACGTTTCATACAATTTTTACTCTACCCTATATATATATGTTTTTTCATTGTAATTTCGTTTGAACGTGTTACACGGTTACACTGGATAATGTCACGGACGAAAATGAAGCGAGAGTTGTTGTGCAAGGTAAAACTGAGAAATGTTGAAAGGGGAAAATGAAAAATTGTAGAAACTTGATCAAATGATGGAAACCGTGTTCATGAAAAGTAATGTTCTAAATCTAATCATGTTATTTTCTATTTTTGTATGAAACATTTTGCAGACGAAAGTACGCTATTAGACAAAACTAAAGAATGAAAAGTTACAGCTTAAATTTTAAGTTTCAGCTCTTGATTTAAATAAAACCTATACTTTAAGCTACAGATTAAATATATAACTCGCCGAAATCGACGAGTTAAATATCTAATATAGTTTAATTTGTCTATTAATCAAAAATGATTCTCTTAAAAAGGAGGCAAATATTTTTATTGTGGCGTTTGCGTAGCTATATATATTATCTATATAGTAAAGCTCTTCTAAAGATATGTTATATAGTTATAAATGGCCAAACCCCGGGGGTAATGAAGGCTAAAAATAAAGATTTATTCAAAATTTATTTTTCAAAATTCAATATTTCTTAAATTTTTACGGGCAACGCCCTGGCACTTCAGCAATCAACCCATATAGCTAGTCTGGGATTAAATTTAGACCTTGAATTCATTATTTTACAGAACTTAAAAAGACTCGTGCATTCCTAAATTTGTAGTTTTGGACTCTGTAAGATTTGCAAAGATTGAAATATAATTGAAACCCTGAAAATGCTGAGGGCTGGGGGGGGGGGGGGCTATTTACGCCCACTCCTCAAGTGTTTTGCTCTGGTCCCTCTCCCCCCTTCCGTTTATTTTATTAAAAAAGAGACCAATTGGGACAGGTTTCAAACATGAAAAATCAAAGCGTTTTTTGAAAGTTTTAGAAAGAATCAATGTTAATTTTTCTCTACTTATCTATTTATCATTTTATTTTATCGGTTTTAATTTTCAAATAATTTCTGAGGAAATAAATATGGCCACCTCATGTTTATTACATCCTTTTAACTCGGCCACAGTGAAGTATAAAACCACTTAATTGTAGCTATTAAAGTTTCCCCCAGTTTCCCCGTCAATTCTTTTCAAGTTCTCCCCCCCTCCTTCCCCCTTCCAGGAAATTCCCCCTACTCCACATCCTTCTTATACCTTCTCAGGAAATTAAAGAGCATGAAACAAAACATGGAAAATTAAGGAATTAGTAATTAAGATTTACAACATCTTAATGGGACTGTTACCGAATTTCAATTTCTTCTCATTTTAAATATATTTTTTATAAAAATGATAAGGTGTTCTTTTAGCAAGTTGTTTTAATGATAAAAAAATTTTGAAAAGTCATGAAAACAATTCATTAAAAAACAAAAAAAGATCGCTAGTTAACTAAAGTTTCAGAAAGAGTAAATATTTACATTTAGTTTATAGCACCGATTTAAGGATTTATCTCTAATTGGATAATGAGATAGATAGAAAGATAGATGTTACCGCCATGCAATTTCTATAATTGGTTCAGAATAGACACCAAACACATGACTGAACCCTGATTGGATCAGGCGCTAATGGACTTGGCATACAGGAGTGATGCATTTTTATAGTTTAATGGTAAACTAGATTTCTATTTTTTTATTTACAAAAATCTTTGGTTTACCACTTGAGACTTAATAGTTCAAATAAATATTATTTGTTGCATCCAGCTTTTCGAGGAGACCTTTTCATTCCTTTTGTTGTAAATAGGCATTGGAGAAGTTACGAGGCTAACTTAGTTACACTAAATATATTTAGTTATTGTATATTCACTTTTAATGTACTTGTTCTTTTCCATTATTTTGCTTATTTTCTATTTTTTTCATGCAAAAAGAAAGTTAAAGTACTTATGTTAATTTTCTTTCGTTACTGAACTGTTCTATTATGGTATATCATAAATCACGAAACCTCTCATAGTTCTCAAATTAGTTTTCAATATGCAAACATTGCATTCTTCATCCCTTCTTCTTCCCTCTTGTCATTACCTTCTCCTTCCCTTCTCCTTCCATGTTACTTTCCATCTCCTTCCCTTCTCCTTCCCTTCTCCTTCCCTCCCCCTTCCCTTCTCCTTCCCTTCTCCTTCCCTTCTCCTTCCCTTCTACTTCCCTTCTCCTTCCCGTCTCCTTCCCTTCTCCTTCCTTTCTCTTTCCCATTTCCATCCCTTCTCTTTCCCATTTCTATCCCTTCTCCTTCCCTTCTCCTTCCCTTCTAACCTAACCTAACCAAACCTAACCTAACCTAACCTAACCTAACCTAACCTTCTCCTTTCATGTTCGTTCCCTCCTAACCTAACCTAACCTAACCTAACCTAACCTTCTCCTTCCCTTCTCCTTCTCCTTCCCTTCTACCCCTTCTCTTTTCCTTCTCCTTCCCTTCTCCTTCTCCTATATAGTGTGAGTAGGTCTGGGGTTTATGTTTATTGGTTAGATGTATTGAAGCGTGTATAATACAGAGAAGAACCTGTCAACACCACAGCTTAGGATTGGTCAATGGTTAGACTCTTTATATCCACCAAATATACAAGAGGACTCAGGAAAGAAAATACAGGGGACACAGGAAGGAATATACAGGGATCCTCAGAAAGGAATATAACAGGGATCTGGAAAAAAATCTCAAAAAAGGATGAGGTGAAGGGGGGGGGGAGTCGAATTTTAAGATTTATAAACAACTTTTCTTTGTCAAGCCAACGGGCAAAGTAGCTTTTACCGGATTTACATGGTGACCCGCTAAACATGAAAAATTAGAGACAACTTAAAGATTGTCTTCGATCTTTGATACAATCTAAAGACGACCAAATATTATACAAGCTTTGCATAGTATGGTACATCCTGAAAAGCTTGCGTATCGTGCAATTATTTCTTGATACACACTTAATGGACTTCCTTAGATAGCTGTCGAAGATCTAAGACGGGTTTTGAGTGTGATCTCAGCTGATATGTTTTGTTGGGACACCCTGTAGATCCGGTAATTCTTACTGTGAGAACCAGAAAACTCTGGAATAGTAAGTCGACTTTTAGACTGAAGTTATGACTTTGAATATAGTCCAATGAACATGATAAACAGCAATTGTGCACAGTAAACAGACTTAATAAGTACTATAATAAGTTACTTATAAAACAATTTGCTTTGTAACAGCAAAAAAACACACTTGAATATTGATTTAATGTCGTCTTCCTATTCCACAGATTTCTGGTTCTCTCTATACGTGCTCATTTAGCAATGTTTATAGTTTATTAGAATGAAAATAGATATTATACTTTTCAAAAATTATCATTTTTTTCTGGACACGAGTAAAATGACAAGGAAACGATATTTTCTGTGCCGCGCCACGTCAAACTAAAGTAAATCAATCATATCCTCTCTTATTGAAGAGCTTTTGAGAAGAACAAAATTGTTTCAAAGGAATTGAGTCTTTGTCACAAACTCTTCTTTTCTAAATCCTATATCTTTGGATTCCAATGTCGTAGACCTTAGGTATTTCAAACTATGAATTCTGTTAGATCAAATAATATAAGTTTGAAATATCAAAGTTTTACGACATTGGATTCCAAAGATATAGGGATTACAAAATCAGAGTTTGTGGCAAAGACTCAATTCCTTTCTAATATGTAACCAAATAAATTTGCTTCTCTCAAATTCATGTGTAAATTAGAACTATTGGAGCTACGAGGTCACAATGTTGTCCCAGTAACAGCGCAAATATTTGACCTTCTTCTGTTTAAGTTTGCAGTGGTGGATGTTCAAAGACCCCTGCACAGATATAGCAGCTAGGGATGTGTCTGATCACAAGAGGACATAGCTCACCATCAAATAAAGCAAATCTAAAAAAACTGCAGAAGTTATGCAAACCCAATATTAGTTTCAAAGCGAAGCCTTGCAGTGCTGTTATCATACCACATTTTTAGAAAACAAACGAAAAACACTATAGACTGGGAACAAGAGACTCCATTTCTGAAAACTACCTCATGCTAAAATCTTGTTTATCTTGTATGGCACCTGTTTTTGTCAAACCCTGTCAATCATAAATGCAATATCCAGAGAAAAGAGTATTCGTAGTAAATTGTAAACTTTTGAATTGTTTAATGTAATTTTACTTTAGACAAATATAAATGATGAATATATATAAGACAAGAATATGTCAACTATGTATAGCTAAATATAAATAAAACAAAATATAAAAGTCAAATTTATATTTTCTTTACATTCATTTCTATTATATAAATAGGATAGGATAATATTCTTCCAAGAAAATTAATATTCTTCCAAGGATGATTAATATTCTTCCAAGGATAAATAGGATAGGATAATATTCTTCCAATGATAAATAGGATAGGATAATATTATGTATTCTTTATTCTGTATTCTACGTAGTACGTATCCTGTATCCTGCAATATTTATCCTGTATCCTTTATTCTGCATCCTGTATCCTGTATTCTGTATTCTGAAACCAGTATTCTGTATCCTGTACCCTGTATCCTGTATCCTACATATTCTATATTCTGTACTTTAGTAATCTTTATTCTGTATTCTGTTTTCTGTATTCTGTACCCTGCATCTTGCATATTCTGTATATTCTGTATTCTCACAAACCCCCTTCACCCTAGTATATATCATTAATAACCTACTACTGACAAATACAGGGGGCGTGTTGGGCGGGCCAAAAGTAGGGGGGCATTCTCAAAAGATCATTAATCTCTTTACCCCCCCCCCCCACCACCACCACTCCCTTCATTATCATTCTTATATTTAAAGTGAACCCTGGTTAAATACCGTTTAATGGTTTAAACACTGGCAGGACAATGAACATCTTAAAGGAAAAGTGCGCCAAACATTGTAAAATTCATATGATCTTATTTAAAACTCAGGGCTTGGTTTGATAATTTTTGTTTTCATGTTTACATACCTTAAAGGGACATAAGAGATGGAATGTCAGATTGACAGCGGTACCATTAAACGCGTGGACTAATCAAGAATGTTTTTCTTTTGGAAAATAATATATTTTCAATTCTGCTTTTTTCTGTAGAATGGATTTGCGGATCTATGCTACACAAACAAGTAGTGGAAATTGTCGAAATCTTCCCATTAATAATGAACAGATAGAGGTTACCGATATGAATTGATGACAGACATTTTCTCATTTTGTACACCAATTTAAAATCCTGCAAACCTAAAATGCTTGTTTATATATATATAAATAGTAGTAATCTCTGTTTGCCTTAGAGTTTGTTTTATGTTCGATCATAACTTAGGAACCGATATTTACCTAAACTTTTGATTGGGAAATTTGGTCGAACCCCGGGAATTTTCTTAGCTTGGTTTAAGTGGGAAGAAGAAGAATTTACTTCTAAAGGCATTGAGTTTTTGCCACAAACTCTGATTTTTAATCCTTATTTCTTTACAACCCAATGTTGTAAACCTTAGACATTTCAAACTATAAATTCTGTTGAATGAAGTAATCGAAGTTTAAAAGATCAAAAATTTACTCTCTTATGCTGCAAAGATATAGGATTTATGAAATTTGAGTTTGTGACAAAGACTCAATTCCTTTACGTGCACTAAATACTAATCAACAATGAATAGATTATTTTCTTATAATTCATTAAATCTTTTAGAATTTTTCATTTCAGCTTGTTTTATTTGACTTAGAGCAAAAGTTTCTTTGCTGATTTCTGATGTTTATGCAAATGAGGTAAAAATCAAACTTTTTAATGCACGAATTAAAAATCTTAAATTTTCAGTGGAAATTTTTTTTGGTAGAATTGATTTCTCAAAATATATGTCAATGCTTTTCTCTTAAAGAGGTTGCAGACTGACGTCAATTAAAAGTTCGATCCAATTATAAAATAATTACATTAATCTCTCAAATCTCTCCTATTTGTCCTGTTCAAACAATCTATAAATACTCGACTGATTTTAATAAAGATTTGAATTCCTATCGTCAAGTTACAAGCAGCAATATTGATGTCTCTGTGTGCAGATTCATCAAATATATTTCAGTAAGCCTTTAAACAACCAAATATTTTACACAAACAAAATATATCAATCCTATCAATCTTCTGTTAATATGCAGTTTAAAAACACATTTAGAACTATTCATTTTCATTTTCTTTACATTCATTTTAATTTTCTTTACATTCATTTTCATTTTCTTTACATTCATTTTCATTTTCTTTACATTCATTTTTATTTTCTTTACATTCATTTTCATTTTCTTTACATTCATTTCTATTTTCTTTACATTCATTTTCATTTTCTTTACATTCATTTTCATTTTCTTTACTTTCATTTCTATTTTCTTTACATTCATTTCAGTTATCTTTACATTCATTTATATTTTCTTTACATTCATTTCTATTATATTTACATTCGTTTCTATTATATTTACATTCATTTTCATTTTCTTTATTTTCATTTCTATTATCTTTACATTCATTTTCATTTTCTTTACTTTAATTTCTATTTTCTTTACATTAATTTCTATTATCTTTACATTCATTTCTATTGTTTGTTTGTGCGTTTTTATGTTTGTTTTTAAATGAAAAACGTCAAAACAACTAAATGGTTCAGACCCAAGTTTTTACAGTGGCTCTCAATTACCCCAAAAAATATTCATGACGGATCAAATATAAAAAAGTTTACCTCAAAAACAATTATTTTAATTTGTTTATTAAAATTCGTTTAAGCCATCAATGAAAATTATTTATAGATCAGCAGTAAATAGGTGAGATTTTTACCATTGCATCAAATAGGTTCTATTCTTGTATCCTTGTATCCTTGTATCCTTGTATCCTTGTTAGCCTGTATCCTTGTATTCTTGTATCATTGTATCCTTGTATCCTTGTATCCTTGTATCCTTGTATCCTTGTATCCTTGCATCCTTGCATCCTTGTACCCGTGTTCCCGCGTATCCTTGTATCCTTGTATCCTTGTATCCTTGTATCCTTGTATCCTTGTATCCTTGTATCCTTGTATCCTTGTATCCTTGTATCCTTGAATCTTCTATCCTCCCCATTTTACTTAGGCCGTTTATTATCCTACAACCGAAATTCTATTTTTTCCCTAAAATTCTTCAAAAACAGCTTTATAATTTTCCCCACTCCTTACAGGTAATATACGAATATAAAGTAAAAACAAATAACAAAAAATCAAAAGAGTATTCCTTATACGTTCCTAAAAATGTTATGCCCTTGCAATTATTATTGAAAATACAGATCTAATGCGTTATTTGTATATATAAAATAGGATAACTTCTGACATAATTTTGTATTAATAATTCGATACATGTATGATGTTAAACAGTTATAATGTTATAGATAGTTAAAAACAAAAGTTTGAATATCTTTTAATGTATAATTTAAACTTTTTTGTTTGTTTAAATATAGGATTTTACATCTGAATTGAATATCAGATATTTCATTTTATATTTATTTTGTTTAAAATGTGAAGGATTTACGAGATCATATTGAAAAGATATAAGGATTTGAGTTTGGGCAAATGCTTAGTTAATTCATCCATTACATATGGTTTAGTGTTCAAAAATTATTGCCCGAATCTACCATCGATGTTTAATAAGTATTTCGGCGTGTATCTAAACTTCCATATGGGTGGGAGGGAGGCATTCCCAACATACGCTTCGTAAATTGCGAAATCAGAGGGGGTACATATTAACGGGAAATCAGAAGGAGTACATATTAACGGGAAATCAGAAAGAGTACATATTAACGTGAAATCAGAAGGAGTGCATATTAACGGGAAATCAGAAGGAGTACATATTAATGGGAAATCAGAAGGAGTACATATTAACGGGAAATCAGAAGGAGTGCATATTAACGGGAAATCAGAAGGAGTACATATTAACGTGAAATCAGAAGGAGTACATACTAGCGTGAAATCAGAAGGAGTACATATTAACGGGAAATCAGAAGGAGTACATATTAACGTGAAATCAGAAGGAGTACAAATTAACGGGAAATCAGAAGGAGTACATATTAACGGGAAATCAGAAGGAGTACATATTAACGGGAAATCAGAAGGAGTACATATTAACGGGAAATCAGCAGGAGTACATATTAACGTGAAATCAAAAGGAGTACAAATTAACGGGAAATCAGAAGGAATACATATTAACGGGAAATCAGAAGGAGTACATATTAACGGGAAATCAGAAGGAGGACATATTAACGGGAAATCAGAAGGAATACATATTAACGTGAAATCAGAAGGAGTACAAATTAACGGGAAATCAGAAGGAGTACATATTAACGGGAAGTCAGAAGGAGTACATATTTACGGGAAATCAGAAGGAGTACATATTAACGGGAAATCAGCAAGAGTACATATTTACGGGAAATCAGAAGGAGTGCATATTAACGGGAAATCAGCAAGAGTACATATTAACGGGAAATCAGAAGGAGTACATATTAACGGGAAATCAGCAAGAGTACATATATTAACAGTAAGGAGGGTATACGCGCATATACTGATTACCGAGTAGAAGGAGTTGCAATACATGGTAGGATAAAATTAAAAGAATTATGATTATGAATAAATATGGAAAGATAAAGAAAAAAGAAAATAGTGAAATGGATGAAATAGTAGGAATAGAAAGGATCATGATATAGTATAAGAAAGAAAGCAAGAAATCTTAAGATAGAGTAAGAAAGAAAGGAAAGGTGAGAGTAGAAAAAAAGGAAGTATATGAGTAGAAAGGAAGGAATGATATAAGTAGAAAGGAAGGAAAGGGTTAAGAAGGATGAAAAAGTATAGTGCTGTAAGTAAATGCAGGATAAAAATAAGAAATTAGAAGGAAAAATGATTATCTTAAAATGCACAATTACTTCGCTATGATTTTGAAGTATTATTGAGAGAGGGGGAGATGGTTAAGATATGCACGCCCCTTAAATTGATAATATAATATGAATACTGTGTATAGAGTGTAAATGTTTTGTATACAAACCAACCTGTTAAGGGGCAGAAGATTAATGGTTTTTTTCGTGAAGGGGGTTAGGGAAGGGGGTTCAAACTTCAAGGGGTGAATACTTTCCTTATATATTTTTGTAAATATTTGACAATTTCACCTTTGTAACATTCAAATGAACATCAATTTGTAATTTAGTTGATTTTTGTGATGAGTATTTTTGATGGTGTAAAAATGTTTTTGAATAATTAATCTTAGTGTTAGGAAGGGCTTAGTGACACACCAATCAGATCTCAGGGTTTGCACTAGGATTAATTATCTGTACGCTGGTTGGGTGGTCGATTGCCAGGAGGGGGGGGGGAGAGCAATAGTTCAAGAGTAAAAAAGTTTGAGAGTGCAATATTGTAGAGTGTAAGGTGTAAAGTAATGGTGTAAAATTTAAAACTAGAGTGTAGAGCGTAGAGCGTAGAGTGTAGAGAGTAGAGTGTAGAGTGTAGAGTGTAGAGCTTAGAGCGTAGAGAGTAGAGTGTAGAGTGTAGAGTGTAGAGTGTAGAGTGTTGAGTGTTGAGTGTATAATGTAGAGCGTAGAGCGTAGAGTATAGAGTGTAGAGTGTAGAGTGTAGAGTGTAGAGTGTAGAGTGTAGAGGGTAGAGTGTAGAGTGTAGAGTGTAGATATGAATTATAATTGCAAATATTATTAAGTAAAATAAGATGAATTGGAGGGAGCATTGAAACCGATCAATCTTATCTGTCAGAACAATTCTACACACTGCCACACTGCAGTAATCTTCATACTACACTACCACACTGCAGTATTCTAAATGCTTTACTACCAAACTGCAGTATTCTTTATGCTAGACTACCACACTGCAGTATTCTTTATACTACAATACCACAAAGCAATATTCTTTATGCTAGACTACTCCACTGCAGTATTCTTTATCATACACTGCCACACTGCAGTATTCTTCATACTAAACTACCACACTGCAGTATGCTTCATATTACACTGCCACATTGCAGTATTCTTCATATTCTTCATACTTAACTACCACATGCAGTTTTCTTCACATTACACTACCACACTGCAGTATTCTTCATACTTCACTACCGCACTGCAGTATTCTTTATACTTCATTACCACACTGCAGTATTCTTCATACTAAACTACCGCACTGCAGTAATCTTCATACTACATTACCACACTGCAGTATTCTTCATACTACATTACAGCATTGCTTCATTCCTCATACAACACTACCACAAAGTAGTATTATTTATGCTAGACTACCACACTGCAGTATTCTTTATCCTTCACTACTATACTGCAGTATTATTCATACTACGCTACCACAATGCAGTATTCTTCATACTTCAATACCGCACTGCAGTATTCTTCATACTACACTACCACACTGCAGTATTCTTCATACTACACTACTACACTGCAGTATTCTTCATACTACACTACTACACTGTAGTATTCTTCATACTACACCACAACACTACAGTATTCTTCATACTACACTACTACACTGCAGTATTCTTTATACTACACTACCACACTGCAGTATTCTTCATACTACACTACTACACTGTAGTATTCTTCATACTACACTACAACACTACAGTACTCTTCATACTACACTACCACACTGCAGTATTCTTCATATTGCACAGTCACACTGCAGTATTCTTCATACTTCACTACCACACTGCAGTATTCTTCATACTACAATACCGAACTGCAGTATTCTTCATACTACACTACCACACTGCAGTATTCTTCATACTACACTTCCACCCTGCAGTATTCTTCATACTAATCTACCACACTCCAGTATTCTTCATACTAAACTACCACACTGCAATATTCTTCATACTACACTACTACACAGGAGTATTCTTCATAATACACTACCAAACTGCAGTGCTCTGTATACTAAACTACCGCATTGAGGTATTCGTCATACTACACAACCACACTGCAGCTCTTTTTATACTAAACTACCGCACTGCAGTATTCTTCATACTACACTGCCACACTGCATTATTCTTCATAGTGCACTACCACACTGCACTATTATTCATACTACACTACCACACTGCAGTATGTTTCATACTACACTACCAAACTGCAGTATTTTTTATACTTAACAACCGCACTGCAGTATTCTTCATACTTCACTGCCACACAGCAGCAGTGTTCTTCATACTACACTACCACACAGCAGTATTCTTCATGCTAGACTACCACACAGCAGTATTCTTCATACTACACTACCACACAGATGCTAGACTACCTCACTGCAGTAATCTTCGTTCTAGAATACCATACAGTAAAACTCTACAAATTCAAATAAAATCGCCACATTAAGTTATTCTTCTGCTTCTCACAACAGAAAAAGTCTTGAAATTTAACCTGAAAATCAGAACACTTAACACTGCAGTTAGTTGGCTTTATCTTAAACAATCAAAAATTGGCCCCATATCGTGCTGAGTTTAAAAATCATGTATAAATATTTGTTGACAATACGTAGAGGTAGAGG
>NW_019397151.1:0-99092 GCF_000591075.1 Eurytemora carolleeae
AATATATATTACTATATACAGTGATTAAATTCATGCTTATTTTACTTCTTACTTTTTTGTAAGCCAAGTTAGTGTACACCTGGGAGTAAAGAACAGAAGGGAGATAAAACTGACGCGGCCCGCCTTACCATATGATTATACATGCTTTGCAGACGGTACTTCATTTGAATAAGAAGTATTTGTCTGATGTACAATTATCGCGTATAAAATAACCTATCCTGAATATTTGAAGTACCGTCTGCACAGCATGTATATAATCATATGGTAGGGCGAACCGCTTCAGTTAAAATTCCCTTCTATTCATTAATCATTGGTGTACACTGTAAATTCCGGTTCATTTTAAGTACTTATTTTGATGAATGAATGATGCCCTCCAAGTGAAATTTCAGTGAGAATAAAATATCAATATCATGTCACCCAAAATCATTTGAACGTACAAGAAATCCCATCAGAACCCCATCTTCTTTTAATTCTCGCCCCCCCCCCTCTCCCAACCCCACCCCGCCCTCCTTGTGGAACTTGTGCAAGACAAGACTGGTCGACTTTTTCAAAAATAATTACGAGAAAAAAGAACCACGGAGCGCTCTGAAAAGTCATGACTATTATATAATTCTCCCTTCTTTCAATGCCACTCTGCACTATCTATTTCCCTGTATCTCCCCCCTCCCCCTCTTTAACCCCTGTTGTTACCCTGCTATAAGTCATGTAATCACATCTTTGCATGTAGACCATAAAATAATGTATTAAAAAAATATTTGAAAAAAAAACTTAATTAAGATTATTACGTTGCAGAGGAAGTAGATGAACGGGTTGTAGCAAGAGTTGGACATCGCCAGCCAGTGGGAACAGAACCAGATAATGTTGATGTAAGGATAACTTAAATAAAACTTAAATTAGTACTACTTGTATAATATATATGTATTCTATTGAATGTAACTATGAGCCCTGAATGAATCCATTAACAAAATCTGAACGTTAATGACGGGGTTTTCATGTTATTGATGTTTTTTATCATTCCAACAATATTCTTGCATAGCGGGATCTCTTTGAATACATTGTAAAACAAAAACAAACAAATATTTCGCGAATTTTATTAAATAGAATTTCGTGGGTTTTCAGAATTTTCAGAAATCGAATTTTGTTAGAGGAAAATTTTTGAAAATTCGATCATCCATAAATCTTTTCTGGGGTCACGCAAGGTCACACGAAAAATTTTGGCCCGATCAGTTTAGCCATTTTGACGTTTATTGGATACAAACAAACAACCAAACACCCAGACATGTAGCGTATATATATATATACTAGGCTTTAAGGGCGCTTCGCGCCCATCTTCTATTTCATGTGTGAACGTGTTCTCATTGTAAAAACAAAGAAGAAAAGAATTTCGCGGATTTTATGAAAAAAAATCGCGGATTTTCAAGATTTTAAACAATTTTACAGAACTAAAAACTTTTAAACACAAATTTTTAAAATTTTGATCATTCATAAACCTTCCCTGGGGTCACGTAAGGTCCCACACAAAATTTGGGCCCGATCGGTTCAGCCGTTTTGACGTTTATTGGATACAAACAAACAGACAGACAGACAGACAAGCCAAATTTATATATAGATTCGGACTGAATTGGTGTTTCACCCACAATATCACGGATACCTTTTACTTCAAGAATATTGTTCTCATTTTTAAAACATATCTCAATTAAACCCAGATTTGATATCGGATTTGATATTTTTGATTTAAATGATTTAAAACCCGAAACTATTTTAAGTTTGTGACGGGATATATAAAATTGCTTATTCAGTAAACCGACTTTCAGTCCTCTATTCAATATTTTATCAAATAAGCAACAAAAAAATCTTTTTTTATATAAAGATAAGTATTGTAGGCTTTAAAAAAACTTTTCGGTTTTTAAAAATCTAAATATTCTTTTAAACCCCTCTTTTATTTTTTGAGTGCAAGTAAATAACTAAAAATATACGTTTAATCCAATTAAAGAAAGAAATGAAGATCTAGGAAAAATGAAAAAATAAAGCATTATGCAGCACATGGTATTTATCCATCAAACATTATACATATTTGATATACATAAATATATCATATATATATACTTATATATCTATATAGAATATATATTTGGGTTGTCTGCTGATTTCTTTTGCTTGCTGCATCTAATGAATGTCTAAACGGTTGAACCGAGAAAGACCTCCAAGAAGTTCTCTAGCCTGTCAGAACTCAGATGTCAAAACCGTCAAAAAATTAAAATTCACAAAAAAAACACGGAAAAATCCTAAGAAATTGGTCTGTTAGCCATGTTCACGCACCTCTGACCCTTTAGTAAAAGTAAATTCAACCTAAAGTCTGACCGCGTCAACCTTGTTGCACCGGCTAGACCTATTGAGTGTCTGCTTTATTTACCCTATGTCCGGGCGATACAGTACAAACTGGGACCGGAAAGGTTGACCCGGCTCGGAAATTCAAATGTACTACTGCTACCCGTGTGTTTATTCTATATCTAAACTCTTAACTAATTTGTTTTTAATCAATGCGTATATTCAGATATATTAAATCCATCCATACGTACAAACAAGATTTCATAGCTTGTAGGCAAATTATCTACTCTAAGTTATCTATATCTCTTTTTTACAGAATCATCATCATTTTCTATGGTTTGATTTTTAGTAAAATTTTCTACACATTGCAAATTTCCTTGCACTTGAAAAATTGGAAAAAGGAAAATCGCAAATATATTAAAAAAAATTCAAAATATCTCTGCACTGCAAAGCTTTGCATATCTTACAAAGATAAAAAAGATAATTCATTGTCGTACCAACTGATTTTCTAAAATTTAGGAGTTAGATGAAAAAAAAACCTAAGATAAGAGCTCCCAGGCCTTAAAAGCTAATTTTTCTTGAAACTAATTAGTTTCTACAATTAAGATAAGAACTCAGCTCCCGGAGTGAAACTAGTTTCTAGTTTTGGGGATTAGTCAAACATGATTTCTTTTATAATTGAAGATGTAAAATGAAGACTAAAGACGACAGGAGCGGGAAAGTTGTGCAGGGTAACTGTCAGAACCAAGCTTACTTTACTGCAGGTGAATAGATCACAGAATCATTCGATTGGATTGGATCAATGTATTCTCTTTGGATTACGTTCAGATTATGTTTTGTTGGATGACGTAATAAAGTTGTTCTTTTTGAAAGATCGCAAAAAGCAAAAGACAGCTGTTTTCAAAGGCTCAAAAAGACTGTTGGCGTAATTTGGATCTCTGTGCTCGACGAACTCAATAAGGTTTAAAGGGTATAATTCCCTCTTTGCATGGAGGATCACTTAAAATCACGTGTACTGTTCCTTTAAGTACAAAATCGCTTTTAGCTAAAAGTTTTTACTGTAAAATCGAGTTCAAACGTTGTAAATAAGAGTTATGTCAAAGAAAAGTCTGATGATAAAACTACTTACTAGTTGATGTTAGGGAACACTGTCATGAGAACGTTGTATATGTGTAGAGGTAACCAAGCCAAGGAGAACATCAACACCACAACCATCAACATCTTGATCACCTAGTTCATATTTATATCTTATTCATCCATATGTTTTATTTATTTTTTCTCTCAATTGCGTTTGCCCTCGCGGTTAAAAAATGAGGAAAATGATATTAGTAGTGTTTCTAAATCCTGTTCGGCAAACCTAATTAATTAAGATTTTTCAGTAGATTGAGATTAAATGAAATTGGGTTGCTTGAGGGGAGGAAGGCCAGCCACAATTTGTCGTTGGGGCCACACATTTACTGGTCTCAGCCACCTCAAAGTATTCGTCCCTCCCATATTATTTTTTAAGTGTCAAATAATCTTGCCATATTAGAGCATAAATGAGTTATATTGAATTTTTGTAAATTAAAAAAAAGTTTCAATTGAATTAAAGTTTCAAGTTTTATATATTCCTAGTATTATTATAAGTTCATATAACTTCAATCAAATTTTGATAATTAAAAATAATATCGAAAGGCAGAGGGTATATGGCAAATATTTTTTATTTTATATCATGAAGTTAGGCTTAACGTAGGCAAAAGAGATATAATTTTTATCTAAATAAAGTACCATTTTCAGAGATTCGAAGATTTCGACATTATTCTAACCTATACCAAATATCATACTCTAACTGTCAAGATTTGAGAAAAATAGTTTGATTTCGTACGAGAACTTGTTGTGGCATTTCCCCACTCATTGATGCAGTTTTATGAAGGTGACACTTCCAAATTTATAATCATAAATTTGTAACTTCAAAGTTACATCTTTGTTTAATACTTTCAAAGATTGATTCCTTCATTTGCAGTATTTTTTAGCAGTTTTGTGTTAACTTGAAAGAATATGTTTACCCCGCCATACTGACTAATATAACGACACTTTTTTTGAAAAATTTGTGTAAGAAAGTGCAGATAATAAAATAAAACCAATTATATGTCACAAAATCTGGAAGATGTTTATGTAAAAATACTTTTTTTTGATATTTAAGCATCAAGGGATTTACGCGTTCAGGTTCTATTGTACAATAGTTAAAACCTTACGCGTGCATACGTTCACCTTAACGCAGTACAGTCTTAAAGAAATTTTGGTATTTGTTTGTAAACTAAACTTGTACTGCAGAATTTTGTTATCTGATTAAGGAAGATTATTTTAATTTTCAATTTGTGATATTTAAAAGGAAAATATTTACGATTGATACGATTCACACTTTCAGGTAAACATGTGAGCTCTGATGTGACAAAAGTTTTCGAGTTTTTGTTAACAATTTTTTATTTTATGAAATTTGTTTGTTTCTAATTTCTAACCTTTTTCTTGTTATTTGTGACGGCTCTGTCTCTTTCGATCTGTGCTGTACCAGGAGTCCTACTACCCCACAGAACTACAGCCATTCTAGATACATACATATATTCATATATTTACTATATATATTCGCCCATTCATTATATATATTCACACATTCATTATATATTCACCCATTCATTATATATTCACCCATTCATTATATATTCACACATTTATTATATATTCACCCATTCATTATATATTCACACATTCATTATAACAATTCACCCATTCATTATATATTCACCAATTCATTCACCTATACATTCTTTTATTCATACATTCATTATCATTCTAGACACATTCATACAAGGGAATACTCTAGATACATTCATACATTTATACATTGATTATTATTCTAGAAACATTTATAGATTTATAATCTTTCTTATTACATTCAAACATTCATTACCATTCTAGATACATTCATACATTTATAGAATTATAATCTTTTTTTATTACATTCATACATTCATTACCATTCTAGATACATTCATACGTTTATAGATTCATAACCATTCTAGATACAGTTATACATTAATAGATTCACTCTCAATGTTGTGTAAACTGATACTCTAAGATTACCTGATGTACGCGAAGCTGATAAGTACAACAGGAATGAAGTACTGTACTAGACAGAGTAGGTTCATGTACCAGATAAACACTGTGTTGTTGATGTTGAATGGCAAGCATTGTACAAGGTTATCACGCATGTACTGCAAAATGAAAATAAAACCTTTTGTACACGTACTGTAATGTAGTGAGTGTAATCTGTATATATAGGATACAAATGTTATGTTCCCATGAAAAAAACGTGTCAAACTTTACAGACGACTGCACAAACTACAAATTACAATGTACATATGTCTGTAGAGAATAGAAAAAATTTAAGGACTTGTTTTTTAAATCTTTTGCAATAAACTTTTTATGAAACCAAATATGAACGGAAAACATAGAATTGAGTTGATTGGAAGTTCCTACTTTATCATTCTTTCTGTTCCTCCAGCCAATCTTGACAATCAAACCAAACCTTGGATCCTTGTCATCTCATTAGACTAGTTCTCCTTCAACAACCTTTCTTGATATTTTAAAACTGTTTCTCCACATATTCTCCACTCCTATACACCACTTCTCCACTCCTATACACCACTATACTACTCTCTATGTGCTCTAAGGTGAGATGTTTAGTTTGAGGTAGCGCCTATGTACACACGCCCCACCGGCGTACATTTGAATATCCTAGCTGTGCCAACCTTTGCAGTCCTACTTTGGAGTGTATCGCCAATTTACAATTACTAAAGCAGCAGAGGAGTGTGTGTACAAGGCCTGTACTATTGATTAATCCAAAAGAGCATTATTAGAGGTATTCAAAAGGAATTAACTCAGTCCGTCCCAAATAGCTGCTGTCAAGTACAATAGATGGCAACAGAAAAATAGCATTAAAGTAAATATTTCTAGGGTTATTATAGGTTTACTGCTCAATTTCTAAAGCCAGCTAATTTTTTTAAAAACTTAGACTTCTAACTTTTTGAAACAGTAATACCTTATTCGAATTTTACAAAAAATCATTTGGATTACCTTGTTTTAAATGAAAAAGTGTAAAAACAGAAATAAAGAACATATAAAATTGCACTAATTTCACTTAAAGATAAGCACTTTAGTCTAAAAATATCACTTTTATTTATAGTTTTGTCAGACAGAAAATTTGAGTTGACACTTATGACGTTTAAACATCTGTACTGAAAGTGTACGCATTCTGTGTTGCCGTCTATTGTACTTGACAACCTATAAGGTCCGTCTGACCGGAATAATACGGATTAGTTATTTCTGAAGGGATTTGCTCAATAAAAGTTATACCTTAGCTACCTGCATTCTTACCCCTCACATCTAAACTATTATATTCCTCCTCCATAATCCCAAATCCATTTCCTCCTCCCCCCCCTCCCCTCTGCCCCCAGCTCTGATGGATGGATATATAAAAGATTGATGGAGCTTGATAGGCTTCTTAAAAGAAGGAAGGGAAGGTGTATGAGGATGGTTTGAAAGATAAAAAGATAATAAAAGATAAAGAAAATATCCTGGGTTAAAAAAGATATTTCATCAAAACTCACCCAAACCCGTAAACTTGTTTCTACAATCAACTTTGTATAATATGAGTAGTACCCTCCTCTACTCTGTATACAAAACACAAGTTTATATAAAAGTGGTATTCATCTCTATACTCTAGTTCCATAACCTACTCTGTACCCTACTATAGTACCTACCTCTACTCTGTATCCTACTAGTGCCTACCTCTACTCTGTATCCTACTAGTACCTACCTCTACTCTGTACCCTACTAGTACCTACCTCTACTCTGTAACCTACTAGTACCTACCTCTACTCACTAACCCTACTTGTACCTACCTCTACTCTGTACCCTACTAGTACCTACCTCTACTCTGTACCCTACTAGTACCTACCTCTACTCTGTACCCTACTAGTATCTACCTCTACTCTGTATCCTACTAGTGCCTACCTCTACTCTGTATCCTACTAGTACCTACCTCTACTCTGTACCCTACTAGTATCTACCTCTACTCTGTACCCTACTAGTACCTACCTCTACTCTGTATCCTATTGGTACCTACCTCTACTCTGTACCCTACTAGTACCTACCTCTACTCTGTACCCTACTAGTGCCTACCTCTACTCTGTACCCTACTAGTACCTACCTCTACTCTGTACCCAACTGCCATAGGTATGGCTAAGATAGTGCTGACTACCCAGATACCCAGAATTATTCCTAATACATCAAACATTAAAAAAATAATATGATAGATTTTATAATTTTGTTGCATTAAAATTTATCATATTAAGGAATTTAACCATTTCTTAATTATAAATGTTTAATGCTCCTTTTGTCTTGAATTTGCTGGCATGGCTCTTCAATGGGTAGATAATGGCTCTAAACAAAACAAAATTAATAACCTGGAAAATAATAATATCATAAAAATAATTCTAGAAGTATATTAAGGTTAGTTGGAAGATATTAGGTTTATCACGAATGGTAAAGGCTATTTCTCATATATCCGGTATTATAATAGAATAACTAATTCATAAACCTTTATGAACATGATATTCAATATGTCTCAAATGAATCCGAAAGAAGTTTTCCACAACACTGCATACTCAGTTCAACTACCTTACATAGCCGGTCACTCCCTTTAAGGTTAAATTAAAGAATAAGAAACACACTTGAGTCTAAATTTTATTTTCTCTCTTTAAAAATGAAAATGCTTACTTGGCACAACGGAATTTAGATTAAACATTGAACAAGCATGGGAAATTTAATTCAAATTGCTTTGAATTCAAGTAAGGGCGCTATTTAAAATTAAGAAAATGTGGATCAAATAAGGTTTTGCCCAACAAAATTAACATGAGTCAGAATTGAATACAATTTTAAATGGAACAAACCATATTTGAGCCGCGTCTCAAATTTATTTAATTTCGGCCTCTGAATTATGTTTTTAAGCTTCTAAAGAGCAACATTTAATGATCATGAGAATAAAAGAGAGAATAATCATTATCTTTATTTCTATGACTATTAATATCATTATATTTGCTTTTATCCCAAGTATGTTTTTTTCTTTCATATTTTTTATTGTTAAATTGTATTAGTCAAAAAATACATTAAGATTGAAGAAAACACGGCAATTTTATCTGTAAAAAGCTAAACAGGAGCTCTCAAAGATACATATTTTAATAATTAATAACAAGACAGTTTTTGACCTTTTTCTACATATGATGATAATTGTGTTGATCAAGAGAAAAGAGTAGTATGTTACTTTTTATTCACTCTCCGAAAAATTAGAACCGAGGGAAATTTTACCCCCTCGCCTTCGGGTTTATCTTTGAATCCCGTTAAAATGACATTACTTTGTGAAGAGCTGATTTTAACATGGAACTGGATAAATACTGGATAAATTTTAGATTAGAGGGTTTCAATGAAAGTTTTTGCTTACCATAAAAAAACCCAGCAATTTTAAAGGAATATATCATTTTCTTTGCAAAAAAAGGCAAAACTCAACTTGAAAAACGTTTTGATTAACTCAATTTACTCAATTAACTCAATACGATAATAACAATAATTATGGTTAATGATTGTCAATGAAAGTAATTATTACTGCAATAATAATGATAACAACTGTACCTGTATCTATCGACTGCTATGGCTGTAAGCGTGAATATACTCGCATTAACACTAACACTCTGAACAAATTATTATGAATTTTTAAACGATGTTTTTATTTTATTTTAACGATAAGTATGCCCCAAGGAAACATGGTTCAAATATCTTTGTTTGAACTGTCTGATGTACAAACGCCGCGTATTTGTATCAAGGTATATGTGTATAGAAGAAGGAAGAAAAAGTAGACTGTATAACACAAAATAAAAACTTATTTTGGGATTTTGGGTTTATTTGATCCATAGTGAAGGAAAAAATCACAGTATTTTGTTAATAATTTGTTTCAATTTTGGTGATCAATGTAGATAAGAATAAAAAAAAATGACAGTTAAAGTTATTGTTGTAAACTACCCTTTTAGTTGTTTATTTAGATATAAACACAAAATGAAATAAAACACAACGTAAATATGAAATAATACTTGATTGCAATAAAACATGTATAATGTAACGTCAAACTAGAAATACGTTAAGCAATAAAGAATTCCCTTGGTATGAATTTACAACAACTGTTTACGAGAAACTGGAGTTCATTTAAATTATAAATGTTTTAAACGACTTTTCAAATATAGACTTTTAATATTTTTGTTGATGTCTTTAATTTAACTTAATTTTAATTTAACTTAGAAATAATACAAATAAATATCAATTGTATGATAAAAAATAGTTAAAAATCTAACACTAGGACCGAACTAAAAAAATCAAATTAAATAGTTTTTTTTTGTACATTTGAACTGTTATTTTGTTCATTTGAACTGTTATTTTGTTCATCTGCCCGAGCAACCAACTACGTCGGGTCAACAAACATTTAAGTCAGATTAGGTCGGACTACGTCGGAATACGTCAGATTACATGATTGGTCTTAATGTGACTAGTCTCGATTTAAGTCAGATTAGGTCGGATTACGTCGGAATACGTCAGACTACATAATTGGTCTTAATGTTGCTAGTCTCGATTTAAGTCAGATTAGGTCGGATTACGTCGGAATACGTCAGATTACATAATCGGTCTTAATGTTGCTAGTCTCGATTTAAGTCAGATTAGGTCGGATTACGTCAGAATACGTCAGATTACATAATTGGTCATAACATGACTAGTCTCGATTTAAGTTAGATTAGGTCGGATTATCTAGCTGCTCTTTACATGACCAGTCCCATTAAGTTGGATTAGGTCAGATTAGGTCGGGTTAACTAACTTGTCTTAACTGGTTATGAAATACCTGCGTACTGCGTTATTTTACTGTTTCCAATGATTTATGAAGTAAACTATCAGATTAGTTACTTAACTCTTGTTTTTGATTGTCTGTTATTTGAACCTGTAGACTGTACAGTGTACAGTGCTCAGAGTACTGTTCATTGTACAGCACACACCACATTAGATGATATACATTCAATGAATCATGGCTTTCTATATTTTCTTAGAGAGGATTAGAAATTAGTCTTCAAGAACAAGATTAAAAAAGCTAAATAAGTAACATGACCTAACCAGCAATTTTAAGAGTTCAAGGAATTGTATTTGTCCGAATTAAAAAACTTGAAATTATGTTTGATATTTATAATTTTTCCTTTCATTTCTATACAAAAAAAGAAGAAAAAAATTAACAGACTGTGTTGAGAAAATATTATTTTTATGAATAACAGAACTGTCATATGAAATTTAATAAAAATTATTTATTATTAACAATATAAACTCATATCCGTTCGCAACAATAAATTCATATCAGTGCTCTCAACACTCAAAACATTTGCAACGCTCGGAACACTCTCACCACTTTAAGCACTATGAACACTTTCAATGCACTTAACGATTTCAATCATTCTCACGCTCTAAACACTCTCAACACTCTCAAGGAATCTACGCTTTACGCTCACTTAAAGTTCTTAACGCTCTTAACGCTTTTAACACTCTGAAGGAATCAAAGCTTTACGCTCACTTAAAGCTCTTAACGCTCTTAACACTTCTAACATTCTCAAGGAATCAAAGCTTTACGCTCACTTAAAGTTCTTAACGCTCTTAACGCTCTTCACTCTCAACACTCTCAAGGAATCAACGCTTTACGCTCATTTAAAGTTCTTACTGCTCTTAACGCTCTTAACACTCTCAACATTCTTAGTGCTTTAAACGAACTTAACACTTTCAACGCTCTCATTGCTCTTAACACATTTAATGCTCTCATCAACTCAATGCCATCAAAGCTAAGAATGTATTTAATATTTGCAACGCTCTAAACCAAGGTTGTATAATAAGGTGGGTTACTCTTGATGCACTCCAATGTACGGAAAATGTCGTCTCCTTAGATATATGGATAAAAACCTAATATGACGTCACTTATTATGTAGGTGATCATGACGTCATATTAGATTTTTATCCATATATTTTAGGAGACGACATTTTCCGCACATTGGAGCGCATCGAGAGTAACCCACCTTATTATACAACCTTGCTCTAAACACACTTAACAATTTCACCACTCCCAGCACTTTCATTGCTATCAATTCACTTCACACTTTAAATACTCTCGATGCA
Source organism: Eurytemora carolleeae (assembly GCF_000591075.1). Classification (NCBI taxonomy): domain Eukaryota; kingdom Metazoa; phylum Arthropoda; class Copepoda; order Calanoida; family Temoridae; genus Eurytemora; species Eurytemora carolleeae. Next base: position 11,614 of record NW_019397151.1, read on the forward strand.
ATCAAATTCTCAACACTTTAAACCCACAAGAGTAGAAAAGAACAAAATCCTAGGATTATTAAAGAGGGAAAGGATGTGTGCGTATATCAGTTTATGGAGCGCATGCATACCATATCAGAATCTATAAACTCTTCATGTGATATTTTCAACTAACTTGATCTCTGAAATAACAACTGTTTTTGGGAAATATTTTGCTACACTTTATGTTTTCTGGTCAAGGAATATACAACCCCAGATGCACAAGAAACCTCAAAACTAGAAATCAAAAAAGCAAAATGTATTTTTATTGGAAAGAAATATGCTTACAATGAGAATTATTATTTCAAGTGGTTGACATTGATAAAACGACATTTTTCTGTTAATGTAGGTTAAGCTTTATTATACATAATAATATTTAAGACCTATGCAGTAAAAGTCATATAGCATGTGTGAGCACTGGGTTGGTTTATATTCGTCCCTATATCAATTTTTGTGTACTATAGTTTGAACCAAGATAATCCTTTGAAAGGAATATAGTAATTTAATTTTGTAATCGGATTAGGCAGACCTCAGTTTCCACCCGGCGCGGCCCTAGACTCTAAATACTTTAGATACTAAGATTTAGATAATTCTGTGATGTTAGTCATCATATTTTTTGGACAGCCTCGACTTTAAAGTGTTGCAAAGCCTTGGCCTTTGGTTTTATCTCCCCAACTTAATTATACTTTTCTTAGCCCTAGGCATTTACATTTTTATATTGTAAGCTGCTTGTTTCTACCTCAACCAGGAGTAATCGGTAAATTACTGCACAATTTTTACGTGAGAGCGTGCACATCTTGGTTTGCAGAATTCTTTTCAAAAAGATTTTCCTATCGATAGAGCTTATTTAATTTTTTCTTTGACACTTAAATATTCTAAATAATAGATAGTTACGACTGTAAGGACACTAGCCATACAATTGATAATATTTATCCAGATACTAGACATTACACAGACAATAGAAACACTAGACATTAGACACTGTATTAATCAAGATACTAGACCATAGACATTACACAGACAATATAATTAGACATTTAACACTATAGACACTATATGAAACTAGAATCTAGAGAGACAAGAGAAACTAGATATTGAAAACTAGACACTAGCCACTAGACATTAGACATTTGAAACTAGAGGCTTTGGACACTATACATAAGAGAGACACTACAAACTATACACTAATAACTATACACTAGAAACTAGACACTAGAAATTAGACACTAGAAACTAGACACTAGAAACTAGACACTAGAAACTAGACACTAGAAACTAGACACTAAAAACTAGACACTAGAAACTAGACACTAGAAACTAGAAACTAGAATCTAGAAACTAGAAACTAGACACTAGTAACTAGACACTAGAAACTAGACTCTAGAAACTAGACACTAGAAACTAGATGAAATTAGATGAAACTATATCCGAGACACTAAACACCAAACTAGACAAATAGACACTTATAGATACTAGACAATAGACATTGGAAATTATACACTAGACACTAGATTCCAGACCTTTCGCACCAGACACCATAAACTAGACACATGAAGACACTAGAGAGTGTAAACAGCATATATATATATTATGTATGTTTAAGAGATAAACTGAAATTATCCTGCACAGGGCTACAGGTTTATTTATGTTTGCTATATAAACTTCATATTTGTATTTTCTTTCAGAAATTTTACTTCTTAAACAACAAAAGATTTAGGTTTTTATAGTATTTCTAATATTTATTTGAAATATTTAGTATCATATTTTTACTAATAAGTTAAAAATAATATTCTGCTGATACTTGTTATATTTGTTTAAATATTGATATCCTTCAAATTTGAACTGTTTATTTTTTGCAACTGTTCTAAAAATAATTCTTTTCAAAGTTTGTATTTAGACTTGAGATGCTTCACATGTTTATTCTAGCCTCGCTTCAACTATTCCAACATTTATGTATATTATTGAAAACCATTATCTTAGAGTTCCAGAGTTAAACATTTTATTTTTCTAAAAGGTTTTGAAAATTTAAAAATACATTTTAAATTAAAACTATTATTGGCCCTAAAAATAACCATTTTCCAACAACTATTATGATTTTAATACAATTGTAGCGTTTTGTATCAACAAATAATTTTACAAAATCTCTTTTCTTTATGTCAAAACATAATCCGAGATGATTTATTTTTGCAACTATAGTAAAGCTTGACAATGAAAAGGTTAAATCTAAAAAAAATATCTAAAATTGTTGTAAGTAAAGCGGGCCCGTTAGTGGGGGTAGGGTGAAGGGGGGGGGGTTAAAGGGTGACTAGGAAAAATAAATTTCTAGATAAATGCGAAAAATCTTAATAACCTGTAAAAGCGACTCAACTCGAATTCGCAACTTATGAATTTTAGAATTTTTTGCCATTTTTTACGATTGTTGGTACTTTTTTTAGATTTTCCAATAACACAGTTATGCCATTTTTTAAATCATATAACAAGGGTAGAGTTCTAAAAGTCAACGAAAAAACTTTTCTCTCCTGCAGTAGTCTAATAAATATCTTAAAGCCGTTGTGTATCGTGAACACAAAAGCATATAATGTTTATATTATCATAAAAAAATATTTTACAAAGGAACTGAATCTTTGCCACAAACTCAAATTTTCGAATCCCCATATCTTTGCAACCTGATGGTTTAAACCTTTGTTATTTTAAACTTTGTGTATTTGATCTAACCGAATTCATAGTTTGAAATATCTATATATAAATATATACAAATATAAAGATCTATAGACATTGGGTTGCAAAGATATATGGATTAGAAAATCAGAGTTTGTGACAAAGACTCTCTCTCTGCTTTCTAATTCCTTCCTGTAATTTTAATCATAAAACATTAAGAAAAATGAGGGATTTGATTATTTTGACAGTAAAAGTTGATTTAATGATATATTCTATATAATGATATATTATATATTTTAATGATATATTTTAATAATTGAATGATATATTTGAATGATATATTTTAATGATATATTCTAAGAAATATAATTCCTTTAACTTGGAAAAGTTAAAACTAAAAGCAAACTGTTTAGTTGCAGATATCCTATCAATACCAAAATGCAAAATTTTTGATAAAAATTAGACACAATTTTTATAGTAAATATCTTTTTATATAATTTTTTCTGGTTGTATACCCCTCCATCTATTCTTGAATAATTCTTGGCACGGGCCTTGATTTAAACAATATTACATATATTCTAAATTCCTTTTATAAAGTTTGTTTTGCTTGAGATAAAACCCGGGGAACGGAAGTGGGAAAAGGGAAAGAAAAACTTTCTTTATTATCAAATATGGAAACTATTACCAAGATTGTAAATGTTTAAAGTGCATATATGCAACTCTAAATCTTAGAATTTCTACAATATATCGTTCAATTTACAGGAAGCAGGGCACAAGGAAAAATGTATCTCTAATTTGTCCCTATCAATAAAAATGTCAATAGCATTTTTGTTTTCCAAAATTATTAGTAAAATGTTTAAATGAGAAAAAAGTTCCTTCTTGTTGCATATATCAATTAAAATCGTTGATTTTTGGTTTATGTCATAGTGAGGTTATTATTATTGAGAGCAAATGGATTGTTTATGCAATTAATAATCAATAATCATCGATCATGTTTGGTTAAAGTTTTTGATCAATCTAGATATTAGTACTTTAATGAATCTTAATAAAATAACTTTGCGATTTCGGCATTTTTTACTTAATTTACCTGAATTCCTTGAATTTTATTTATAAATTTTGATTTTTGCGAAAAAAAACAAGGATCGCTGACAATGTCTCTTGTTAAAATAAATCATGATTAATTGATTGGTGTACGGTTACCTCAAAGAACGGGCAGAAAGGACACATGAAGTCGGGAAGATTCCAGCGTTGAAGCAGAGCAGCCTAAACATTGATAAATAAAAAGTTGAATAAAGTTTCAAGATTGGATCGACTCTAGAGTGTCACTACGCCTCGATTTTTCATCACGAACTCACAAATACTTTTACCTAGTCTTACATATTTTAAACACCATAAAGCACTTGTTTTTGTGCTTTAGTTGAAAAGAAATAATTGAAAAATCCTCACCAATTGCAACCTTTGGATTACGTAATTACATATATGTAACGTATTTTTTTTAATTTTCAGCTATGCACGTAAACTGATAAACTTAACAGATGATCTTGTGTAGACTTAAATCAAATAAAACTTTACATGCAGGTTTCCATCAAGATAAAAACAATCTTTAAGGATTATTTTCCAACTTCTTGAAGTAAACTTTTAAGCCTTGCTTGACTCAATCAACGACTTAAATTGCTCAAAAAAATGAAATAACTTTTATTACCTTTTCCAAGTACCTTTTTCAGGATATATTCAGATTTTAAAATTGTGTGGATTATTTTTTTTATACAAATTTGATATTTTATCAGCATAATATATACCAACGTCATTTCATCTTACAAAATCGTCTTTTTTAACCTTCTTCCTGTGTTCTTTCATCGTTTGTATTTTCCTTTCTTTATCGAACAGTCGTTATTTCCTGTTCAATTTACATTTCCTGACTTAACCTACAGGGTGTCCCAAAAAACATGGGAATTCAGTGACGAATTCGATATCGTCTTTGTTATGAATTAGCATTGTAATACCTAATTTCAAAAGCCATAAAATTATTATGTCTGCTAGAGTTTATTTTATGAAAAGGATAAAAGACTGTAAATATGTGTCTTTAATGTCTCCGCAAGATGAACAGTGAATACGGACAAGTTTACTATGTTTGTATACTGCAATTTTCTTGTTTTACTAAGTACAACCTATTGCAGTCAAAACATAAACAAACAAAATGTGAACATAGCAGACGAAACTCTTACAGATTACAGCTTTCTCAGTAGGTATCAGTATACTAAATCAAAGAATTAGTTAAAAAGACGATATCGAATTCGTCACTGAATTCCCATGTTTTTTGGGACACCCTGTATAATCATAATCTTTTTCTTTAACAACTCTTACCTTAATCTAAAATAAATAGAAAAAGTTGATTAGTACATTTACTGCCTTATTCTACATTTTAGTCTTCATTTCCATCTTTAAACTACATTTTCTGCCTTTTTTTACATTTTAGTCTTCTTTTCTCTTTAAATTACATTTCCTGTCTTTTTCTACATTTTAGACTTCCATTTCATCTTTAAATTATATTTCCTGTCTTTGTCTTTACTTTAGTCTTCTTTTCTCTTTAAATTACATTTCCTGTCTTTTTTACAATTTAATGGGCCTTTTATCTTTAAACTGCATTTCCTGTATTATTCTACATTTTAGTCGACCTTTTCATCTTCAAATTAAATTTCCTGTCTTATTCTACATTTTAGTCTTCATTTTCATCTTTAAATTACATTTCCTGCCTTATTCTACATTTTAGTCTTCTTTTCTCTTTAAATTACATTTCCTGTTTTTTCTACATTTTAGTCTTCCTTTTCCTCTTTAAACTACATTTCCTGTCTTATTCTACATTTTAGTCTTCTTTTTCATCTTTAAATTACATTTCCTGCCTTTTTCTACATTTTAGTCTTCTTTTCTCTTTAAATTACATTTCCTGTCTTTTTCTACACTTTAGTCTTCTTTTCACTTTAAATTACACTTCCCGTCTTTTTTACATTTTAGTGGGCCTTTTATCTTTAAACTACATTTCCTGTCTTATTCTACATTTTAGTCGACCTTTTCATCTTTAAATTACATTGCCTGCCTTATCCTACTTTCCCTCTAAACTCCGTAGTTTTTTATTGTTCCACTAGTAAATTGCAATATCTGTGTTTCCCAGTAATTAGTTTGGTTCTTGTCGAGATTAGGAGAAACAATTAGTTAGGTATGGTTGGACTCAGTTGGAGCTCTTCTACCAATATTCATTCGATCCAGGAAAAATCCAGGAAGCATGGATTTTTCAGCTAATTTTTTCTCATATATATAGAGGTGAAATAGCGCTAATGCTTTTAAATCCCAGGATATTGAACTCAAAATTTAAGACTTCTGAAGTAAGATTTACTAAAAATCGCAAAAAAAGTAGCATAACTGTCCGTACAGAGTTCAACTACTCTTGCTATTCAATAATTCAGACCTTAGGGTAAATGTGTGCACGGTGTTTATCGAGTTAACAAAGATAAAGGTGTAAATGTGGTTAGCCCTCTCTAATACTCTCATTTGGTTTGATTATATAAACACTGGACTTTTGGGCGCCAATTCTCTATTTTAACTTTTATATTAGTGCGGGAGGTTTCCAATACATTTTTAAAAGTTAACAAAAATTAAAAGCTTTTGGATACAGCATAAACCTTCTCTAGGGTCATGCAAGGTCCCACACAAAACTAATCTATCTATCTATCTATGTACCTGAAATCTGAAGGGTATAGAGAAGAGCCCTATGATTACATCAGCCAAGGCAAGGTTTGCTAAACCGATCAGAATTTTGTAAAATTTTGCTCAGTGGGCTGAAATCTTTATTTTCCAAGATTTATTGGTACGATCATTATTCTGGTTTGCAAGATGCCAAACACAAGGTTTATTTATTACAAAACATTAGTCAGTGCTCCGACAATAGACTTATTTAAATAAAAGAAATTACTTCTCCTTTCTCAAACTTTCTGAAAATTAGAATATCTCTTGCAAGAAAGGAAAGAAAGATAATTTAAAAGAAAAAATTTTTAAATGTCTGAAAAGTTCCTATGAAAAAGTTTGTCACCGACTGCATTCTGAAATATTGATCAAATTTATTCATAATCAATTATTTGAGAAAAATATGTATTTTATACAAAATCAATTATATATGTATGTAAATAAATCAACTATGAGTAAGGGTAAAACTTTGGGGCACTTTTTTGAAAAAATATCCAAATCCATTATGCACCAGTCTTAAAGCCTTCTTCGATACGATTATGAGGAAAATTAATAATTTTTTATTCTCAAAGTTATTTAGATTTTTTTTTTGTTTAAATCAAAACACTAATGTAAGCTAAAAATAAAAAAAATCGTCAAATAAATCAAGATTAGTATAAAAAACACTGAGTTTAGAAACACCAAAATCAGAAAAAAATCCCTTTAAAATTAAATAAAGAATAAGCAAAAAATTTTTTATAAAACAAACATTTTTTTAATATAAAAAACAGTACAATTATATGGTCGGTATTAAGTTGTTCGAGTCACGTCTTTTTAAATAAAATTCTACATGTTTTGAAAGAATTGAAAAATCGAACTCCCGAATGATCTAGATATTTTTTCATTTCGTTATTCACTGAATGAGTTTTGATTTTTTCAATTTGTTCTTTAATGAATGTTGCTTCTATTTTGTTTCTGTATATTTTTTGCTTCTTCAAAAATATTAAAAACTTGTAATGAAATAGTTTACTTTACTTAAAGAACAACATTTTTTATAATTTGTTTTAAATCTTTTAATCAAATAGAACAATAATGAAAATGATAATAATAATAATTATGATAAATAATGGTAATAATAAGAATACTAAAATTGATGCCAACAAAAATAAAAATAATAATGTTAATATTAAGATTCTTACCTCCTACTGGTAACAACTATAAAGATGACAGTCGAGTTGCCAGAGACAGACACAAGAGAAATTAGGCCATAGAACAGGGATAGTAGGATAGTTATTCCGATCTAAACATAGTAGGACAGTTATTCCGATCTAAATGTAGTAGGATAGTTATTCCGATCTAAACATGATAGTTATTTCGATCTAAACCTAGTAGGATAGTTATTCCGATCTAAACATATTAGGATAGTTTAACCGATCTAGATATAGTAGGATAGTTATTCCGATCTAAACATAGTTGGATAGTTATTCCGATCTAAACATAGTAGGATAGTTATTACGATTTAAACATAGTAGGATAGTTATTCCGATCTAAACATAGTAGGATAGTTATTCCGATCTAAACATAGTAGGATAGTTATTCCGATCTAAACATAGTAGGATAGTTATTCCGATCTAAACATAGTAGGATAGTTATTCCGATCTAAACATAGTAGGATAGTTATTCCGATCTAAACATAGTAGGATAGTTATTCCGATCTAAACATAGTAGGATAGTTATTCCGATCTAAACATAGTAGGATAGTTATTCCGATCTAAACCTAGTAAGGATAGTTATTCCGATCTAAACATTGTAGGATAGTTTAACGGATCTAGATATAGTAGGATAGTTTAACCGATCTAGATATAGTAGGACAGTTATACTGATCTTTGTATAGTATGATAATTATACCGATCTAAACATAGTAGGATAGTTATACCGATCTTAACATGGTAGGATAGTTATACTAATATATGTATAGTAGGATAGTTATACTAATCTTTGTATAGTATGATAATTATACCGATCTAAAGATAGTAGGATAGTTATACCGGTCTTAACATAGTATGATAGTTATACTAATATATGTATTGTAGGATAATTACACTAATCTATGGAAAGTAGCAGAGTTAAACCAATCTACGGATAGTAGGATATCTATATAAAAATGTATGAATAGTAGGATAGTTATACTCATCTATGGATAGTAGGATAGTTATACTCATCTATGGATATAGTAGAATATCTATACTAATCTATGAATAGTAGGATAGTTATACTCATCTATGGATAGTAGGATAGGTATACTCATCTATGGATAGTAGGATATCTATATACTAATCTATAAATAGCGGGATAGTTACACTAATCTATGCATAGTAGGATATCTATATAATAGTTTATAAATAGTAGGATATCATATACTCATCTATGGATATAGTAGAATATCTATACTAATCTATGAATAGTAGGATAGTTATACTCATCTATGGATATAGAAGAATATCAATACTAATCTATGAATAGTAGAATAGTTATGCTCATCTATGGATAGTAGGTTAGTTATACTCATCTATGGATATTAGGATATCTATATACTAATCTATAAATAGCGGGATAGTTATACTAATCTATAAATAGCAGGATAGTTATACTTATCTATGGATAGTAGGATAGTTATACTAATCTATGAATAGTAGGATATCTATATAATAATCTATAAATAGTAGGATATCTACACTATTCTATGGATAGTAGGATATCTATATAATAATCTATGGATAGTAGGATAGTTATACTAGTACATGGATGGATATTGGATAGTAGGATGTAAAGTTTATGAATAGTAGGATATCTATGGACAGTAGGATAGTTATACTTATCTATGAATATTAGGATAGTTAATAGGTATATTAGTCTTTGGATATTAGGATATAAAAATACATGAATAATTTGCACATACAACATTGTATTATACTGAGTACTGAATAAATACATATTTATATAAAAATGTTATGTAAATATATGGAAATTTGTTTCATGTCCTACAGAAAATGGGCACTTTTACCAACCAATTCTATTCACTATGGTATATATCTTAATGCTGTATTATATACGGCTGGAAATTGATATTTATATATAAACACATGTAATAATAATTTGTTTCTATGAAGAAAATAGTATATTAATATGCCTATCTATTTTCAAGGAGTTCTTCTGTTTAATTGGTGGATTTTATGTATATTCGATCATAACTCTTCAAACCCCTGACCAATAGAGATCTCGTCAGAACCCCGGGAACATTCTACAAGTTTTGCGTGGTGTCCATTATTGTCAAATTTAAAGGGGGCTGAGTTATGTAAATTTTGATCAAAGGAAATGAGTCTTTGCGACAATTTCAAATTTTAAAACCTCTATATCTTTTCAACCTGATGGTATAAACATTTGTCTTTTCCACAGTTTTAACGTTCCCCCTGTATGTAATAAATTTATACATATACGTACTTTTGAGTTATCTCTGTAAACTGTCCTAAATACCCCCCTTTCTTTCTTTCTTCTCTTCAACTGACTAGTTGACAGACAGGAATTAGATTCTGAACAAATATCTTGTCTTTCATCTTTTTATAAATTCTTTTCATCCATTCTTTCTTCAAGTTCTTTTTCTTTCTTAAAGCATTCTCCTCCCGCCGGGCCAGTATAATTTTATACCACGCATACTCTCATATTTTCTCATATTCACATTTTAACAATTAAAACCCAAAGATCGTTAGTCAACCTTTATTTCCGGAAACGTCCTGTCTCTGTCTCTTTCTCTATCCCCCCCCCCTCCCCTCTAGCTCATGTGATTCCCCAATTATTCAGCAGCATAAATCGGCAAATCACAGAACACAGAAACCAAAACTGAAAATTGTACAAGTTCTGAGCTGGGAACTTTAGAATGGATAACCTTTAATCCCGACTTCTTAATCCGAATATTTTAGTCCTTAACCCACTCCTTTTTTCTCTGTTTAGATATCCGTGCGTTGGATTTTTCCAATGAGAGTGCAAGAATATAGTTCGTAAATTGTATTGACCAATGACATCCAATAAGACCACCGCAATTTCAAAGAAATGAAGATTTTGTTGTTAGCCATTTTGTAAATTAATTGGTGAGAAAAAATATGTAATAATACGGTTGAGATTTTTAAAAACTAATTTAAGTGTATTAATAAATAAATAGGTGAGAAATTAAGTGAAGGCCCTTCCAGTCAAGAAAACGAACAAATCTGGCGTTCTTAGTATCAAATTTGTTGATCTAAATATTTAATCTCGAGACTAACATAGTCTCGAGATTATGTTAGTATCCAGATTATGTTAGTCTCGAGATTTCTGTTTCTTCTTTCCACTTCTCTTAATCTCTGTTGCTTGTTATCCTATGCGGTAAGGGCTTCCCTTGGGACTCAATAATTCTAGAATATTCCTAAAGCTTTGCATGCATATTTATGTGTACTGTACTGTACTGTACTTTACTATACATTCAATAATTCTAGAGTATTCCTAAACCTCTGTATGTATATATATATATGTGTACTGTGCTGTACTATACATTCAATAATTCTAGAGTATTCCTAAACCTCTGCATGTATATATATATATGTGTGTACTGTACTGTACTATACATTTAATAATTCTAGAATATTCCTAAAGCTCTGCATGTATTTATATGTGTACTGTACTGTACTATACATTCAATAATTCTAGAGTATTCCTAAAGCTCTGCATGTATATATATGTGTACTGTACTGTACTATACATTCAATAATTCTAGAGTATTCCTAAAGCTCTGCATGTATATATGTGTGTACTGTACTGTACTATACATTCAATAATTCTAGAATATTCCTAAAGCTCTGCATGTATATACATGTGTACTGTACTGTACTATACATCCAATAATTCTAGAATATTCCTAAAGCTCTGTATGTATATATATGTGTACTGTACTGTGCTATACATTCAATAATTCTAGATAAGACCTAAAGCTCTGCATATATACATATAATGTACTATACTAAACATTGTCGGAAATGAATGTGAGTATATACAAATAGTTTAATGGTCTGATATAATTATTTACATTTACTCTTCAGATAAGTTCAGTGAATTTGATTATAGTTCAGGTTCAGAGCGTATAAAGATTTATGTTCTAAACAGACTGCGAATTATAGAATATAAACCTTTGCTGCTTGAAGATTTGACAGGACAGGAAGTTTCTATTTGAGGGTAGTAAAACAAACAAAACATCACGTTTTAGTTAAATCAGTGGTTCAAGGTGTTAAAGGGACTGCACATGTAATTCTAAGTAACCTTCTATTTAAAGTGGGACTTCTCGATGCACAACAGTACCCTTGAAACCTTTGACTAGTCATCAAGGACATAGAACTTATTGTATTTTATATGCCTCTTATACGTTTATTGAATGGCCTTAAAATATGCGTTTACGCAAGCGTACTGTGTGACCCCATGCCATCATATTTATTCCCGGAAAACCCATAATATTCTGTTGTTAACGCGGTTTTCAATAATCCGAATGAGTATATTTATGTTCTCCCACTTTTATAAATTAAATATTAATATTCCTAAAATATAAAACAGCTTGCAAACAAAGTGTTCAGAAATAACAAGAGTTCCAGTAGATTATTAAGGAAAAGTCTGTCATCCTTCATCAGTCAAAGGTTTTATTAAAAGGCAGGTCGCTTGAAATTACTCTTACAATCTCTTAGAAATGTGTTAAAAAATTGAGTTTTTGCCACAAACTCAAATATTATAATCCCTATATCTTTGCAACCTGATGGTGTAAACCTTTTTTATTTTAAACTATTTGATCTAACATAATTCATAGTTTGAAATATTAAAAGTCTACAACTTCGGGTTGCAAAGATATAGGGATATGAAAATCAGAGTTTGTAGCTAGAACTCAATTCCTTTATCTTAAAATTACTCACCGGAGGGTCGTAAAGAGGTTCTGAGAAGTATGTTGAGTTGGTGGAGTTTGAGTAATTGGAATAATCATAATATTGATCATCATCATCATACGCAGACATTTTCTAGCAATCAGTCTTCAAATCAATCAATCCATCAATCAATCAAATATCCTCTAAGACGACTAGAAAACATTTTAAACTCTGAAGAACAAAACAATATTATTTGTCGGCCCATGACATTTTTGCTAAAACTTTCTACATTTAAAAAATGTCAATTAATAAATAGTTGTCTCTGCTGTATGCTGACATAATTCAGCTCTTTCAACCCAGTTCTCAGGCAAACTTGTAAAATTAATTTGGAACTTCTTATTTTAATAAACTAAAAGTCTGCAATGCAAATTTTTATTTATGGTGAAAATGCTTGCATAAGTTGAGAAAGTATCTAGTCTGAAAACACATTTAGATAAGAGAAATTTTAATATATTTTCCTCACAAAAAAAGGAAAAATGTGAGCAAAATTTTACATTCTCAACTTGAAATCTAATTCATTTCATTTTTCGCTATTAAATTTAAAGAAAGTAAAACAGCTGTTAAATGTCTGTTTGTGACTAATAAACGCTAAAACGACTGAACCGTTCAGGCCCTATTTGTTTTATCTCACATTGATCCTAAGGAAGGTTTATGGCAGGTCGAAGATGACAAATTGTCTCTGCACGTAAATTTATATCCTTTAATGAGGGGGGAAATCCACAAAATAGTAAATTAAATAAATAGAATTTTTACTAAAAAAGGAACGCGAAGCGCCCAGAAGCCTATATTACTTATAATAGGTTAAAATATTTCAAGATTCATATAAACGTGATTTTTGAGTTAAGAGGATTTTTATCTCTGCATCGTCGGCAAAATTTGACAACCCAATTTTCTGCCTGTTTATTTAGAATATTTTTATTTAAAGGATCAGAACCCGTAATTTACAGTGACTTTCTATTGAAAGAATGGCATGGTGGATTCGCTATCTATAAGATACCTGACGACTTATGCTGCAGAAATAGGGAAAATTGTCAAATTCAAAACAACAATATCGTTCATAAAATTGACCAAAAATAGGTTTTTACGGTAACGTCGTGAATCGGCATTACCCGTATTAAACGGAGGATCATTTGAAATTACAACTACAGTTTCCTGTATTGATGGAATCCATTTATTTCAATATTTTATTGAATTCACTAGATACATCATTTTTATATTTAATTGGAAAACATTTTATCAGTAGAGTTTCACAGAAATACTGCTGATATTTACAAGTCTGTAGAAATCATGTGCAGTTCACTTTTCAAATTTGGTCAACTCCCCCACACCCAATATTATTTAAAATATTCAATACCTTGCTAACAGTCAATATTTATGCTTGTTAAAGATATGTATGGTTGATTTGACACACATGTTTTAAATTTAAAATTATTCAAAATAAAGCATGTAGAGTTTAGAGCGTAGATTGTTGTTTGTAGATTGTAGAGTGTAGAGTGTAGAGTATAGTGTATAGTGTATAGTGTATAGTGTATAGTGTAATGTAGAGTTTAGAGTGTAGAGTGTAGAGTGTAGAGTGTAGAGTGTAGAGTGTAGAGTGTATGTATGTAGATCTTCACAAATTTCTGTCTGACGCTTTTAACTAAAAGATGATAAATGATTCTTCGAGAACTTAAGAAAAATTCAACAAAGTTTCAAGCATGTTTTCCAAATATTTTTAAATATGAATTCATTTATCGAAATATTAACAGATTTTTTATTCATAGATTTGTCACAACTCTGTTTTTAGTTAATTAAAAGCTACACAATTCGTCATAATTATTTCTTCCACAAACAAATATAAATATCTAAAAATATAGATGTATTTTTAATTTCATGATATGAAGCGTACAGTGGTTACCGGAAAACAGTTTTTATTTCTAAAATCTCAGTAATGATTTGGTAATTTATGTCCTGTTTATAACCTTTAAACTACTCTGGGCACATTTTTTAATGATAAATAACTTTCGAATCACAAAATCTATTCGATCATTCTTATTCTTAGCTCCAAATAAAAAAGTCATATAGTATTCTGATTACCAATGACCATATATATCATGCATATATCATTTAAAATTCGGTGCTAATGATGCTCCAACCCTCATAGTGTAAATAAAATAGGTGGGTTGACCCATTTCAGTTCTTGAGATTTGTTTCTGTCATGAAGATACAAAACAAATATATCGTCCCTGAGCATGCTGGTGAGCCCTCTTTTAACAAAATCCTGATGATATACTGGGTGAGTAAAAACAAGTGTGATTCCGCGGATTTTTTTTGTGGTATCAGTTGAGTTTCAAAAAAAATATACAATATTCCAAAATATTGCAACCAGAATTTCATGAGAAAAATGTGCTTTGGTGAGGACAACACTGATCACACTTTTTATTTACTCCCCCTGTATAAAGCTTGAATAACCCTGTATACAGCTTGAATAACCCTGTATACAGCTTGAATAGCCCTGTATAAAGCTTGAATAACCCTGTATAAAGCTTGAATAACTCTGTATACAGCTTGAATAACCCTGTATACAGCTTGAATAACCCTGTATAAAGCTTGAATAACCCTGTATACAGCTTGAATAACCCTGTATACAGCAGCTTGAATAACCCTGTATAAAGCTTGACTAACCCTGTATAGAGCTTGAATAACCCTGTATAAAGCTTGACTAACCCCGTATACAGCTTGATATAAAACTTGAATAACCCTGTATAAAGCTTGAATAACCCTGTATAAAGCTTGAATAACCCTGTATAAAGCTTGAATAACCCTGTATAAAGCTTGAACAACCCTGTATAAAGCTTGAATAACCCTGTATATATCTATAGATGGATGAAAACCTAGTAGAGCGGAAATTAATCTAATAAATATGTGGCAAAACTTACTTTATGTAAATAAACCTAGAAACATGAAAACCTGAATATAAATGTAGTTTTTAATGTTTTCCATTTTTTTAACGACTTTGTCATGTATAAAAGTAATTATTTTCTGGAATATAGTTGAGTTGAAGGAGGTTAAATCCCTATTTAGTCAGTTTATTAGAGTTTGCTTGATTTCTATTCGGGATTAATTTAAATAGTTTTAGTTCACTATTCGCCAATTTATCGTTTTTACTCCTAAATGTGTTGAGTTTGATAAAAAAAAATTTAAAGTTTAAAAGTTCAGAAATTGCAAACTATAAACTAAATCTTATTTTACTTTCTAAAATTAGAAAGAAAATTTAAATGTTTGCAAACATTGCTTAAAAAAGGTAAATTAAAATTTACATATATACTAGCTTGGGAACCCGACGTTGCACAGGGTACTCATTCGATACTACCACCGTTTACCCGCACTTAGACGATTTTACCGGGAAACTAACTTTTCATTATAAAATCGTCCCACTCAACTAAGAATCCTAAAATTAAACTAAGAAAATTCCCGTGGTTCTCTTGAGTTTCCCAATCAAATTTTGAGGCAAATCTGTCCAGGGGTTCCTGAGTTATGATCGGACAAACAAACAGACAAAACCAATGGAGTGATAACTATTTTTCTATCTTAATATTTATTATTTTCAGTTGCGGGTTCTCCATAAAGTGACCTACAGTTGCAGATTAATTTAGGAGGAAAGAATTAGTCAGTTTAACACTTTTCCAGAGATACAACGATATTGTTACTTCATTGTTAATGACATAAGGTTTAAGGGTCGGGTACCGTTGTGATTAGGACATGTCACTTTATAAATTTGGTCTACATTCCCTGTGAAGCTGGGTTTTGCGGATTATTAAAAATTTCTGAACGTCAAAATAAAAGTGTTTTTCCAAATCCTGCAAGTATTCTTCTAGTTCCACGAGTTGTCCGAAGTATTCTTCTAGTTCCACGAGATGTCCGAAGTATTCTTCTAGTTCCACGAGATGTCCAAAGTATTCTTCTAGTTCCACGAGATGTCCGAAGTAATCTTCTAGTTCCACAAGATGTCCGAAGTATTCTTCTAGTTCCACGAGTTGTCCGAAGTATTCTTCTAGTTCCACGAGATGTCCGAAGTATTCTTCTAGTTCCAGGAGTTGTCCGAAGTATTCTTCTAGTTCCACGAGATGTCCGAAGTATTCTTCTAGTTCCACGAGATTTCCGAAGTATTCTTCTAGTTCCACGAGTTGTCCGAAGTATTCTTCTAGTTTCACGAGTTGTCCGAAGTATTTTTCTAGTTCCACGAGTTGTCCGAAGTGTTTCTGAATTTTCCTCTCAGGATAAGAAATATATGTTTCCCCAAACCACATAAATGGTATGATGTTAGGTACTTCCCAAGGGTATTTTCCCAAGTGGCAATTTCCCAAATGTGCAATTTCCCAAGCGGCAAATATCCCATACTAGCCGCAGTGCCCCCCCCCATTGCAGCCTGAGGCGCCTCAAAGGACCT
Source organism: Eurytemora carolleeae (assembly GCF_000591075.1). NCBI lineage: Eukaryota > Metazoa > Arthropoda > Copepoda > Calanoida > Temoridae > Eurytemora > Eurytemora carolleeae. The sequence continues at coordinate 28,426 of NW_019397151.1, forward strand.
AACTTAACTTTCGGGAAATTGCACATTTGGGAAGTTGCCACTTGGGAAGTCACCCTTGGGTAAATGACTCTGTGAATATACCCAGCACCCATGGTATATACATATATATGGTATATACCATGGTATATACACCGTCAGACCAAATCCTAAGGTTGGGGTCGTCCTATTAAAATGATGAAAGATAGTTAAGCCCTGACTTCTACGGAATGTCGGTTGACTGGTTTGTTTGTAAGTTTGTGATAAAACATATTTTACGGGACAAATCAAAAGTAGGTTTTTTTGCAGTGTATATTTATAAAATAATGAAAAGATGCTTATTTGATATGGAGGTTTTCGGATCATTGGCTCAATGTTTGTGTTTGTCCCGTCCTGTATTAGCCCGGATTTGCTATTTTTGAACCCACCTTTATTGCATGATAAACCATCTTACAGATGCTAAAATTAGCGATCTTAGTTTGATCCTGATATTCTTAATTTTATGTTTATGGGATATATCTATCTATATACATTGTTTGAGTGTCTGTCTAATCGTTTGTCTGTTTGTATCCAATAAACGTCAAAACGGCTGAACCGATCGGGTCCAAAATTTTGTGGAACCTCGCGTGACCCCAAAGAAGTTTTATGGATGATCGAATTTACAAAATTTTGCATCTAACACAATTCGATTTTTGATCATTTTAAAAATCCACGAACTTTTATTTATAAAATAAGCAAATTTGTTTTGTTTTGTTTTACAATGTATACGAAGAGAAAATATTCACAATTGAAATAATAGATGGGCGCAAAGCGCCCTAAAAGCCTAGTACATATATATATATATATATATATATATATAGTTGATAACTGATCCGTATTAATACTGAATAGAGATATATATTTTGAAAGAAGATTATTAACAATTTCCAATCGATTTACTCACAAATATCTAGAAAATACTATTTTACTTTTTAAAGAAAATTTAGTCCACAAAACGTTTACTTAATTTCTTCTAAACTTGCTTAGCCAGAATCTAACCTATACGTCCTTGAACCTTACCTACGTAATAATCTGAGCTGCATTGTCGGAGTCTGGCCTGTGTACGTCACCTGAACCTTGCCTGCGTAGCAATAATCTGACATGCGTTGTCGGAGTCTGGCCTATGTACGACGCCAGAGCCTTGCCTGTGTAGCCAGATTCTTGCCTGCGTAGCCATAATCTGACCTGCGTTGTCGAAGTCTGGCCTATGTACGACGCCAGAGCCTTGCCTGCGTAGCCAGATTCTTGCCTGCGTAGCCATAATCTGACCTGCGTTGTCGGAGTCTGGCCTATGTACGTCGCCAGAGCCTTGCCTGCGTAGCCAGATTCTTGCCTGCGTAGCCATAATCTGACCTGCGTTGTCGGAGTCTGGCCTATGTACGTCGCCAGAGCCTTGCCTGCGTAGCCAGATTCTTGCCTGCGTAGCCATAATCTGACCTGCGTTGTCGGAGTCTGGCCTATGTACGTCGCCAGAGCCTTGCCTGCGTAGCCAGATTCTTGCCTGCGTAGCCATAATCTGACCTGCGTTGTCGGAGTCTGGCCTATGTACGTCGCCAGAGCCTTGCCTGCGTAGCCAGATTCTTGCCTGCGTAGCCATAATCTGACCTGCGTTGTCGGAGTCTGGCCTATGTACGTCGCCAGAGCCTTGCCTGCGTAGCCAGATTCTTGCCTGCGTAGCCATAATCTGACCTGCGTTGTCGGAGTCTGGCCTATGTACGTCGCCAGAGCCTTGCCTGCGTAGCCAGATTCTTGTCTGCGTAGTGCGAAGCCATAATCTGACCTGCGTTGTCGGAGTCTAGCCTATGTATGTACGTCGCCTGAACCTTGCCTGCGTAGCCAGATTCTTGCCTGAGTAGCCATAATCTGACCTGCGTTGTTGGAGTCTGGCCTATGCACGTCACCTGAACCTTGCCTGAATACCCAGATTCTTGCCTGAGTAGCCATATTCTGAACTGCGTGTCGAAGTCTGGCCTATGCACGTCGCCTGAACCTTGCCTGAATACCCAGATTCTTGCCTGAGTAGCCATAATCTGACCTGCGTGTCGAAGTCTGGCCTATGCACGTCGCCTAAACCTTGCCTGAATACCCAGATTCTTGCCTGAGTAGCCATAATATGACCTGCGTGTCGAAGTCTGGCCTATGTACGTCGCCTGAACCTTGCCTAAATACCCAGATTCTTGCCTGAGTAGCCATAATCTGACCTGCGTTGTTGGAGTCTGGCCTATGTACGTCACCTGAACCTTGCCTGAATACCCAGATTCTAGCCTGAGTAGCCATAATCTGACCTGCGTTGTTGGAGTCTGGCCTATGTACGTCGTCTGAACCTTGCCTAAATAGCCAGAATCCGGCAAGTGTCGCAAGAACCTTTCTCTAATATTTCTCTGATTTTATACAATTTGAAAAGTTTAAAATCTGACAAAAACAAAACTTGATATTTTGTATATTTGGCCCAACAGTGTTCACACTTGAAGTTATCTTAACAAATCTAAATTGGACAAAATGACATTTAAAGGGAACAGAAATACACAAAGTATGAAAATACACAGAGAATTATAGTTTCTACACCATAAACTAGGGTCTTGGTGAACATTTTGGAACCCACAGTTTAGCTTATAAATATTAAAGAATAATAAGTCTTTGAGACTTTTATCGACAGATTTTGATTTGTAGATCAAAAAAGATGAGTCCCGCGTCAAGTTAGATTAAACTTCACGATACATTCAAACTGAAATGTTTGTAATTATAACTCTCATTGAAAGCTGACGAGTAAAAAAATGTTTTTAATTTCTGTATATGCAACCAAATAAATTTGCTTTTCTAGGACTTAGTTGTACCAGTAATGTTGAATAATATTGACCATTTATTCATTTCTAGTGGAGTTTAAGAAAAATCATATTTTCTAATTCAAAATAACTTTCTCAAAATAAAAAGAATAATTTGCCTAATGAAAGCCTTGGAAGAATTTATATTTGGTGCTTTGTATATTGCGCTGGCTTTATACTAAATGCATTCAATAATTTCTGAATTTGAAGAAACTCCTCTATAGGGATGATGGAGTCAAAATATATAAATATATATGTATCCATATATATATATGTATGTATATATATAGAATTTCCAACACGCAAATCTTGGATTTACAATTAAGAAAAGAAAGCTTTTGACTCAGCACTCATTCCCAAGATTCTTCTTCAAATTAAATTCTTTAAAAGATTAACGCAGAACAAATTTATGTCAAGATAGATCATTTTGGTGACAAAGGTCATAGAAAGCTAAATGACATTTCAACAAAGACAGAAGATTTAGTTATGGTCAATACTTCATTGTCATTTTTTAAATTCAAATTTTAGTATTTTAGTTTGCAGCATTTAGATTATCTGTTGATATTTCAAAAATTTCTAGCAATTTCATTTAATAGCATTTAGTTGTGGTGACCTCGCAGAGTATAAATTTTAAATTCTAAATTTTAAATTTATCTTTAAAAATAAGCAGGGCACCGACATATGTATGTATTTGGTATATGTATGTTACCTATGGGCGGCCACACCCTATTACCTTGGGAAAATGTTCAAAAATGACATTCAATAATGTTAATCTTGCATTCTCTTAGGATAGGTAATTAGACTTTTCGATGGTTAAGCTTTTTTTTTCTGCAAGATTTGGACGATCTTAAAAAAAGGACACGGACCACCGGCCATTGAATATTAAAAAGGAATATTATTTAGAAATATTATGTTGAAGTAATAAGTGTTAATGATAAAAATAATAATAATATGAGACATAAGAAATCATGATAAAGACAAAAAAATTCAGTTGCCTTATCTGCAGTCATGCCGCTAGTATCTTTATTTGTGCTTTAAAAATCTACAAAATGTCAAAAAGCAAATGAGTTTTTGCCACAAACTCAAATTGGTCAATTTCTATATCTTTGGCATTTTAAACTATAAATGCATTCAGATCAAATAGTCCAAGTTTGAAATACCAAAGGTTTACACCGTTAGGTTACACAGATATCGGGGCTCAAAAATTTGAGTTGGTGGCACACTCGGTTCCTGTGCAATTTTTTGTCGGTGGATATTCAAATAAATTTTAATTCTACTAGCTTTTAATTAAAGCTCCACAAAAATATGGTTCCGATTGCATGGTTCACCCAAAATCATAGAAAGAAGGAAGTTAAATGATGAGAATATATGGAAGGAGATGCGTTCTACTCTGTAGGGTTTAAACTTTAATTTGTTGAAACTAAATGTATAAACTTTTATCAACAGGATACGGGAAGGCTAAAAAGAAATAAGTTTGAGTTGATGCGAGGGGGGGGGGAGTAGATGTAAACAGGATACGGGAAGGCTAAAAACAATAAGTTTGGGTTGATGCGAGGGGGGGGGAGTAGATGAAAACAGTATACGGGAAGGCTTCAAACAAATAAGTTTGGGTTGATGCGACGGGGGTGGGGTGGAAGAGAGTAGATGTAAACAGGATACATAATTTTAAATGAAAAGTCCAAAATGCAGAGAAAAAGAAAATTGAAAACTTTCCTTACATTTTGATAGTAATGCTTGGCACTTTGTAAACAAGGTAAACAATTTTTTTTGTAATTTTCTTGCTTATTTTTAAAGCCACGGAAAGCTATTATTTTTATGGTCTGAGAAATAAGAAATAAATAATTGTCAGTTTGGCGGCATAGATTTCAAGGACTTTACACGTAATTACAAGTGGTCCTCCTTTTTTCATTTCATGTATTCACTTCTTTATCCTTCTGTTCTCTCTAAAATTTTATTGTTTCTAATTGTGGGTTCTATGTAAAAGAAAATTGTGACTTTATCCAACTGCGTAAAAAATGAAATTGTCAGGATGTAACAATTTATCAGGTAGAAATCATATACTTCCTTATTGTGGATCAAATAGTAAATGTTTGAACGGAACCACCGTGAATCGGACATGCCATCCTATAAATGGAGGATCACTTAGAATTAAATCAACAATCGTTGTAAATCTGCAGAAGTCTGTACATTTAATGTGCAGGTTAACAAGGAAAAAGTCATTCTCTCCCTTTCTAGCAAACTTCAGTTTAAATTGTTTTGATTTTTAGACGGTTAATTCTGATTTCGCATAATAGAAAAAACTAGCAAGCAAACTTGAAAAAATGTATTTGAATATAGAATTTCTAAAATTATGTTAAAAGTATAATTTCTCCAAATTTTGAGATTTTTTTTTGTTACGAGATTACTTTAAGGACTCTAGATATGCTAAACATTTTCCTATTATTAAGATTCCCATTTCTAATAATGTTTTGAAAACCATTAAAAGACAATTTTTTGGGACAAAAGTGAAATATCTACTCTAAAAAAGAAAATCACATTTATTCAATTTCGGAATAAAATTAGCTTTATGAGTTGGTATTATAGACAGTTTACAATTTTACAGGCTTAAAGTTTACAAAACTATGCTGCGTAAATTAAAGACGATGTGAAAGTTTTTGCTTTCTTTCCAAAATGATTAGAACTCCCTATACTGTAGTACAGTGGTATGAATTCATCAAGCCTCTCTATTGTTGGATATATTAATATTTTTCATTTGTATTCTTCTCTGTATATGTATGTATATATATAAGTGAAGAATAGCATACAACACCATTATTTATAGAAGGAAACTAATCAGTGTATGTAGTTATGGGCTGGCCATAGTTTGAGAGATTAAACATTAAAGGGACTGTAACCAATAGTACCCTTGTAACCTTTATATAGTTATTATTTTGGAAGATAGATAATTTTTCTAGGTATAAAAGTGTTTAATTCTGATAATTCCTTTAGTTCCTGCAGTAGAAATTCACAAGGCACGTTGATACCAAATTCATACTTGATGCTTTTGATGGTACCTTTGTGAATCAGCCATGGAGGGTTACTTAAAACTATGCTTACAGTCCTATTAAGGTTATTTTTACTTTCAAGAGGTTTAAAAGAATCTGAGATGCTTATTAAATTTCAAAATTGAGGGGCCTTTATAATTTAAGACCATGAGGACCATAGCTAAACCAGGGGAGAGGAAGTTCAATCACTATTTGAAACGTTCTAAAGGACAATCTATTTTTGATTACGGATTCTCTATAATTAAACTGACCTTTGTAAACAATTAACTACTGTTCATGCTAGACAAATTGACAATTTCTTTACCATTGTGTATCAGGCATAGCTGAACCAGGGAGAGGAAGTTCAACCACTATTCAAAACGTCCAAAACGACAATCCATTCTCTATTAAACTGACCTTTGTAAAAACTAACCACTTCTAATGCTAGAAAACTGGACAATTTCTTTCCCATTACTAGATTGAGGTATAAATGGTTCCTTGTGAATCAGACATGGACGGTTACTTGAAACTCTTATAAATAAATGCCCATGCTCTAGCTATCGCTGTTTCTATCCAAGTAGGTGTTAAATCTTGTTAATTTCGTTCATAAATACGAAACTTTTAATTTTTATAGAGAAACCACACTTGAAAACTATTTATTCCCACCCTGATCTTTAATTCATCCATGGATCAGACAAAGATTTAAAAGATACAATAATTATACAATAAATAATTTATCTATAAATTATATTTCCAACGGACATGTTGTAAGGTCAAAAACTAACCAAATAAATAGCCCCGATTTAAACTTGTCAAACCATTGTCAGAATAGTTTCAGTTTCTTAAAAAACAAATAAATTTACAATTAGTTTCTTTTGTTCTTCACTGAAAGTTTTCATACTTAACTATTAACGCTGCAAAATATCCTTTCAAGCGATTCATTCCCCTGCATGCATGTTTAAGGACATTTCTTTACGGAAAGAGTTGAAACATTGTTTTTAAGTTCTGTATACAACAAAAATATATACAATGTATCTGTTATCTTGGCTTCAGACTCTAAATACATTTTTGACCGTTGCTTTCTAAACCCTTTCAAATCCTCTGAATACATTCAAGGGATGCAGGACATATCCTGTCACAGGAGACAGTAGAGTTAGAAGGATCAGATTTATCCTGAAAATAAGTCAGGTGGGGGTGGGTGTTCTGAAGGTATTTTTGATAGTTTCTTGAGGTTAATTTTGTGGTAAAATGTAAAAAAAAGTTTCAAAGTCAAAGGACAATATTCACAAATGCTCCGACACATATCGTTAACAATCTTATTTTTTCATACAAAATTTTTCGACGTGTCTCCATAGTCACAGGTAAGGTGAATTAAGGAGAACTAACGTATCTAGTATTAAGGAAACAGAGAGTGAAGGAACGTAAAGACTGGCTGAATGTACCGGAGTCGTGCTCCGGTAGAAACGGAGAACTCAGCACCGGGGGTTAAGGCGGATTACTGAGGGACGGGACGGAGAACTGAGAGCTAGAAAGGAGAATTGAGAGAAGATAGAACGTAAAGGAAGAGCAGAGAGTAGGGTGGAGAATTAAAACCAGGGTTGAGGCTAGACGACAAAATGTAAAGTTGTGAACATCAAGACATTCATCAGGACGCGATACATGACTTATAAATGCGAGAAATGCGGAGAGCTCCAAGAAAAGGGTGAAGAACTGAGAGAATGATGGATGCAGAACTGAGAGAAGGATAGAGAACTGAGAGAAGGATGCAGAGCTGAGAGAAAGATAGAGAACTGAGAGAAGGATGGAGAACTGAGTGAAGGATGGAGAACTGAAAGAAGGATGCAGAACTGAGTGAAGGATAGAGAACTGAGTGAAGGATGGAAAACTGAAAGAAGGAAAGAGAACTGAGTGAAGGATGGAGAACTGAAAGAAGGATGGAGAACTAAAAGAAGGATTGAGAACGGGGAGAAGGATATAGAACAGAGAACAGGATGGAGAACTGAGAGAAAGATGGAGAACTGAGAGAAGGATATAGAGCTAAGAGAAGGATGGAAAAATTGAGAAAAGGATGGAGAATTGAGTGAAGGATGAAGAACTAAGAGAAGGATGGAGAAATAAGTAGAATGATGGAGAACTGAGAGAAGAATGGAGAAACTAGAGAAGGATGGAGAACTGAGAGAAGTTTGGAGAACTAAGAGAAGGTTGACGAACTGAAAACAGGATCGAGAAATGAGAGAGGGATGGAGAACTGAAAGAAGTACGGAGAACTGAGAGAAGGATGAAGAATTGAGAGAAGAATGGAGAACTTACAGAAGAGTTGAGAGCTGAGATAAGGATGGAGAACTGAAGGAGAAATAAGAGAAGGATGAAGAACTGAGATAAGGGGTGAGAACTGAGAGAAGGATGGAGAACTGAGATAATGATGGAGAACTGATAGAAGAATGGAGAAATAAGTAGAAGGATGGAGAATTGAGTGAAGGTTAAAAAACTAAGAGAAGGATAGAGAACTGAGTGAATGATGTAGAACTGAGGAACGGATGGAGAAATCAGTAGAAGGATGGAGAACTGAGTTAAGGTTTTAAAAACTGAGATATGGATGGAGAACTGAGTGAAGGATGAAGAACTGAGAGAAGGATGGAGAACTGGGAGAAGAATGGAGAACTTATAACAAGATGGAGAACCGAGAGAAGGATGGAGAGCTGAGAGAAGGATGGAGAAATTAGAGTAGGATGGAGGAATTAGGAGTACTGAGAGAAGGAAGAAGAACTGAGATAAGAATGGAGAAATAAGTAGAAGGATGGAGAAACTAGAGAATGATGAAGAACTGGGAGAAGGATGGAGAACTGAGAGGGGGAGGATGGAGAATTGAAAGAAGTATAGAAAACTGAAAACAGGATCAAGAAACGAGAGAGGGATGGAGAACTGAGAGAAGGATGGAGAACTGAGAGAAGGTTGGAGAACTGAGAGAAGTATAGAAAACTGAGAGAAGATAGAAAACTGATAGAAGGATGGAGAACTGAGAGATGGATTTAGAACTGAGAGAAGGATGCAAAACTGAGTGAAGGATGGAGATCTAAGAGAAGGATGGAGAACCTAGAGAAGGATGGAGAACTGAGAACAGGATAGAGAACTGAGAGAAGGATGGAGATCTGAACACAGGATATAGAACTGAGAGGGGGAGGATGGAGAACTGAAAGACGGATGGAAAACTGAAAAAAGGATGGAGAACTGAGAGAAGGAAAGAGATCTAAGAGGAGGTAGATGGAGAACTGAGTGAAGAATGGAAAACTAAGAGAAGGATGAAGAACTGACAGAAGGATGGAGAACTGAGAGAAGGATTGAGAACTGAAAGAAGGATGGAGAACTGAAAGAAGAATGGAGAACTAAGTAGAAGGATCAATGGAGAACTGAGAGAAGGATGGAGAACTGAGAGAAGGATGGGAGAACTGAAAGAAGGATGGAGAACTGAAAGAAGGATGGAGAACTGAGAGAAGGACGGAGAACTGAGAGAAGGATGGAGAAATGAAAGAAGGATGGAGAACTGAGTAGAAGCATCAATGGAGAACTAAGAGAAGGATGGAGAAATGAGAGAAAGATGGAGAACTGAGAGAAGGATGGAGAACTAAGAGAAGGATGGAGAACTAAGAGAAGGATGGAGAACTGAGAGAAAGATGGAGAACTGAAAGAAGGATGGAGAACTAAGTAAAAGGATCAATGGTATAGACTGAAACGGAACAAATGGCTAGAGTAACATGGGTTTTCTATGAAAGCTTACTCCGGTTGATTCTTTTATATACATTAACATAGAGGAAACTTTATTTCTACAATAACTGAGTTCTTTATATAAATTCATAAAATAATAAATTGCAAAAAAAATTACAGAGTGCAGTTTATATTTATCGTTTATCTTTTATCTTAAAATGTAAAAAAATGGATTGACTATCAATGATATTAAAGGATAAGGAAGATAATTATTTGATAAGATTAAATATTATGATATCATTTATGCATATATTACGGTACAGTACAGTACATGTATTTATGTACACTGTACAGAGAATGCAAAGATTACTGTTAAGATTACAAAGTTCTTTATATCGGTTATTTGTATTATTTGATCGTGTAGCATCTTTGATTCGAACGTTCAAATTATGAATTTTGCCAGATAAAATGGTCATTGGTAAAAGGAATTGAGTCTTTGCCACAAACTCTGATTATTTAATCCCAATTTCTTTGAAAACCAATGGGGTAGACCTCAGATATTTCAAACTGAATTTTTTTAGATCAAATAATCTAAGTTTGAAATAATAAAGGTCTACGCCATCAGATTGCACAGGTATAGGGATTAGACAATCTGAGTTTGTGGCAAAGACTCAATTCCTTTATTTCCTCGCAACTGTCGTCTTCCTATCAAATTATCAAACATCAAGACATAGATAGTTTTGAAGCCCAATCAGTTGCAAGTAATGTCTAAAATTGTGTTGAAATGATATTTTCATTTTTATCACACGGTTGGTTCTATATAACATCTCTGCATCAGGTTTATTAAGATTTATGACCCATACAATTTTAATATAATCTTTAAAAGAAATCTTTAATTTGTATTATCAAATATCATTTTATAAGTTTTCCAGAATATAAAGTTTTGCCGTAAAATTTAAAGAAGACAATCGTTGGCATATTTCAGAGAAAAACTGTTCATAGATGGCATTTAATATTAAAGAGTTATCCTTGAAAACGACAACATCTTTCTTTATGTTGATCCGAACACGGCTTAGAGTACCGTTGTAAATAGGACAAGTTACGCTTGAAAAAAATTAGGTCGACAGACAGTCCTTTTTTATGTAATCATGTATTAGTCATCATTTAAGGGAAACAAGATTTCGAATATTAAAATTAAATGTTAAAATAAGTTATTGTAAAGATGAAAACATAGTTAAAGCTTATTAGGTTCAGATTTCCAAGGGTCTTTTCAAAGCTGAATTCCGACCTCGAATCTATTTTTTGGGCAAATTTTAGTCTGGCCTTAGTCTAAAACTAAAGAACGAAAAGTTTTGACTTAAATTTTAAGTTCATGGTTAAATGCCACTTCTGACTTAATTTAAACCTGGACTTTAACCGTGAGGTTAAATATTTAACTCGCCGAAATCGACGAGTTAAAATTTAAACACAAGGTTAAAATCTTGAAATCCCGCAATCCCGATTTGTCTATCATCATTCAGCGCTAAGCGTCATTTAACTAATTACGATATATTTAAAAGTAAAAACCTTGATTTAATAAATTTTCACGTTTTAGATTAATTAATGTTTGCACGTAAACCCAAAATACGGTTGTAACTGGAAATATGTTTTGTTTTCCGTCCCGTAAATAATTTAAAATTTAAAAACAGCTGATTACCGAAAACCGATACAATTACGTAATATTTCTTTAAATCCTTTTCTCTGATTGGTTCAGATTTTTCCCGGGAAATTCAAATTTAAAATTGAGAAAGTTTAATATTTAAGTAGCTACTCATTATTTTACAGAACTTTTAACCTCGAACTTAAAATTCGCGCATTCTTTAGTTTTAGACTCTGGACAAAATTTATTTTGAAGGGCAGACAGACATATTTATCTATAGTTAGTTGAGAAGTTTTCTAAAGTTTAATTGTGATCAAGTTTACTCATTGGATTTTAATAAGTTTAATTAAGTTTAAAACCTGCTTGCATGCATGCTAGTTTACTACGATAGATACGGGAAATAAACAGAATTACTAGCCTTAAAGGGACAGACCGGCTATGTAAGTTAGTTGAACTGAGTATGCAGTGTTGTGGAAAGCTTCTTTAGGATTCATTTGAGACATATTAAACTTTTTAAAGATCTGTAAATCCTGAGCTTGAGCGTAAATTCCACGTTCAAAACTCCTACTTTGGAAGTGGATACGTTTTCAGAATCGGTTTTTTTTAAATTACTAAATAACGACGACGAAAAATGAAGTAAAATCATACAGTAATCTAATTAGATTATTGGGAACATTCTTCTCAAAAGAAATTTGTCAGTTAATCAATGCTAGAATCAATTATTCAATTTTCATCATTATATTGAATTTCTTATTTTCTTTGAATTCATTCGCAGATTTCTTCAAATTCTTCAAATGTCGTCTTTTCAATAATAACTCCAGAAAATCTGCAGAAAATCTTTAGGAATAATGAGAAAATAGAAACTAATAATTGAACAAGATGACTTATTTTCGATGAGAAGATTAATTTTTTATTTTTTCAACTGGTTTCTAAACAACTAATTAGTTTATTGCAGAGTTTTGTTTACATTTTTTTCGTCTTCATTTAATAATTAAAAAAAAAAACGATTCTTAAAACGTATCCACCCCAAAAGTAGGAGTTTTGAACGTAGTAGTTGAACTGAGTATGCAGTGTTGTGGAAAGCTTCTTTACGATTCATTTGAGACATATAAAACCTTTTAAAGATCTGTAAATCCTGAGTTTGAGCGCAAATTCGACGTTCAAAACTCCTACTTTGTGCTTTCAACGATAACCCACCTTTCATTCTCCTCCAAAACTTTGCTAATTTTGTTTGTAATATTGCTAAGATAAGATCAAATGGGAATCTGATCTGTTCCAGAAACCACAGAGAGGATGTTTTTGTAGGAAAATTGGTGGAGTGAACACAAGTATTAATAATACCATAATCGCAATCAGATAGAAACAGTTTTTGCTGATTTCTCAATGTTTATATGTAATTACAGAAATTTTTATATTTTTCCACGCAGCCATTTTTTCCTTGTGATTATTGTACATATACAAGCAACCAGTCACGTGGATTTAACGGTTCTGTCAATATTACAGAAAGCTGTAACTTTCGATCACAATTTGACCCATTAAACATAATTTGAATAATTTTTTATCGGCATATGCATTTTAAATGAAAATGTATAGTATAAACAAATCCGTAACGTAAAAGATTGTTGAATTATAGACCAAAACACGTTTGATTTTAAATAGAAGAAACCGAATGCTATTTACTCTGGTTAGTCCGATGTGCAGTGTAATGTCTATGTTGTATTTCTGAGAAACACAAAAAAAACCGTTTAAAATATTTACTGTACCTACCTACCTACAAATAAAGGGTGTTAAAAAAAACTCTTTACACATTTTCTCTCAGAGGCTTAATTATTAACCGATCATAACAAAATAAATGTCTGACTGTTTACAATTTCGTCCTGAAAGCAAGCATGACCCCTCAACGGTCAGGTTAGAATATATTTAAACCAGGAAAAGGTAGTAAGGTACATTCCTCTCCTGGCGCCATATTAATTATGCAAAATATCTTTTGTACAAAAGTATTTTGAAATAAACATGAATGTGAACATTTCTACATAGCATTCTTTCTCTAGCTTTTTTCCTGTAACGGTAAAAATCTTATCTTAAAAATGTTGCTGTAAAAGAATACATTATTGTGGAGAAAGGAATTGAGTCTTTGCCACAAACTCTGATTTTCTGATCCCAATATCTTTGCAACCCAATGTCGTAGACCCTTGATATTTCAAACTGTGAATCATGTAAGACCAAATAATCTAAGTTTGAAATATCAAACGTGTCCACCATTAGGTTGCAAAGATATAGAGATTAGAAAATTTGAGCTTGTGGCAAAAACTCAATTCCGTTTTTGGTAATCATTTGAGACCTAAAAGACATTTATACGGTGCATATTTGTTCAGCAAGAGAGAAAATCCATTCTTTAAAATCTTCATAGATTTTTGAGGGATGATTTTGAGAATCGGGTTTTGTTTTATGGTGTTTGCAGAAATGAAAAGTTTTATACAGTGAAAGTTTCTGAATTAACCATAGCTTCTATAACGACGACAAAAAATGCAGTAAAAATTCTACAGTAAACTAATTAGTTGTTAAGGTACAGGTTGAGCAAATGAAAATTAACTTTTATCATCGAAAATAAGTGATCCTATTCAGTTATTGGTTTCTGTAATGTCCCATTGTTCACAAACCTTTTCTGTAGATTTCCTGGACTTTTGATTAAAAAGACGACATTTGAAAAAATCTGCGAACAAATTCATAAAGAATAAACAATTCAATATAATAATGAAAAAGAAAGAATGATACTAAGATTGCTTTATCGAAAAAAATTCAATTGAGAAATATGTTCCTAAACAGCTAATTATTATTATATTATAAAGATTTATTCACACACAAAGATATAAATACATTTATAAATGGTGTAGTTTAAATTTGTTAAAATAAAGTTTTGAAAATACCGGTTTCCAACACAATAGAGAAAAATATGCAAAATTATGCAAATAGACAACATTGATTATTACTCTTTACATAACATATTTATCATTTCAGTTATTACGTAATCATCGAATCCTTCAACATATAAACTATTCATTCTTGTATTTAAAAGTTCTTGTAAAACCGGAACTTTCCATGCATGTTCCAATGGGACATCAAAATATTTCATTTGTTTCTTAACTAACATTTTACTAATATCCGAAGGATTTACAGAACAATCATTTGCAATAGAAAATAAATTTCTGCCAAGAACTTTGCTAAGGTCATTTTTACATAAATTAGAAAGAAATCTAATGAAAAGCTTAGAACATGCATCAATAGTCTTATAAAAAGACACACATCTGCTAGCTAACATAGTTTTTACATGTAAACATTGTGAAATACTTTCAATCAAGTAACTTTCAATCAGGTACATTAAAAAGAATTCTAATAGCAGTATTCCATGCTTTATACAATTTTGAAACACATTGGGAACTCAAGTCCCAAATACTAGATCCATAAAAACTACAACAAGAAATATTATACAGTTTCAAAATAACATCAGGACTGTTAAAATAAAATTCTTGGTTAAGGGAATGAATTTTTGAAATGAAAATAGCTCGTTTTTTATTGCAATATATGGTCATTAAATTATCACTTTGCAGAACATTTCCTACTGAAGATTTTTTTACAATTTTTTTGGTCGTCGTTATTTAATAATTGAAAAAAAATCGACTCTCAAAACGTAACTACCCAAATGAATGATTTAGAACGTCGACTTTGCGCACAAACTCAGTAATTAAACATCATTAATTAGTTTTATGTGTCTCAAATGAACCCTAAAAAATTTCTCCACAATTGAAATACTACATTTTCTCAGTTCAACTACCATACATTGCAGGTAACTCCCTTTAATCCGATAAAACTCGTTAAAACCGATAGGAATCTAAAGGATGAACTAGAACAAAAGAAATAAGATTGGAAAATAAATCTAGAGAGAGAGATTGACAAGTTTAATTAGTTTACTGATTGGTTCATTATTCGGATTTAACCCACCATCTCTTCATTCCGTCCTATATATAAATATGCTTTTTATCTTTTCTTCATCTCCTGTTATCTCCTCTTATTTACTGTAATCTCATGTTATCTCCGGTTATCTCCTGTTATCTCAAGTTATATCCTGTTATCTCCTGTTATCTCAAGTTATATCCTGTCATCTCCTGTTATCTCCTGTCAAGTTATATCCTGTTATCTCCTGTTATTATATCCTGTTATCTCCTGTTATCTCCTGTTATCTCCTGTTGTCTCCTGTTGTCTCCTGTTATCTCCTGTTACCTCCTGTTATCTCCTGTTTTACTGTTATATCCTGTTATCTACAGTTAAATCCTGTTATCTCCTCTTATCTCCTGTTATCTCCTGCTATCCCCTGTTATCTCCTGTTATCTCCTCTAATCTCCTCTTATCTCCTGTTATCCACCGTTATATCCTGTTATCTCCTGTTATATCCAGTTATATTCTCTCCATTCCGTTCTATTTATGTGCTTTTTATATTTTTTTCATCTCCTGATATCTCCTGTTATCTCCTGTTATCTCCTGTTATCTCCTTTTATCTCCTGTTATCTCCAGTTATCTCCAGTTATATCCTGTTATCTCCTGTTATCTCCTTTTATATCCTGTTATCTCTTGTTATCTCCTGTTATCTCTTGTTATCCCCTGTTATCTCTTGTTATCCCATGTTATCTCCTGTTATCTTCTGTTATCTCCTGTTATCTCATGTTATCACCTTTTATCTCCAGTTATTTCCTGTTATCTCCTGTTATCTCCTGTTATCTCCTGTTATCCCCTGTTATCTCCTGTTATCCCCTGTTATCCCCTGTTTTCTCTTGTTATCTCCTGTTATCTCCTGTTATCTCCTATTATCGCCTGTTATCCCTAAAATGTATGTCTCTGTCTAAATGTAAAATGATACTGTATCTAAGTACCTTCCTTCTATTCTAAGGAAATATAACAATAGCATAATTTCATAATCTTATAGTATTTTATTTTGTATAATTGTAGCAGAAGTCGATATACACTTTATACAGGGTTTAATCTTATCTGAAGAATTTCATTCTTTGAACCAACATTATTAACTCTCTCTCAAAACTTACGCGAATAGAAAATATTTACAATGGGAAAAAATATAGCCCTGTTAAACAAATCAATGTTTAGATTGTAAAAAAGTATACAATGTAATAAAATTTAGTTTTATGGTGGATATACCACAACAATTTTTAACTATGATGCTATCGACATTTATTTTATACTATTTACTGTCAGAGCCTCACTAAATTTACAACTTCAAGTAATATGTATGTAGCAATTATTTTATAACGAGTAAAAGTCAAAATAAAAAAGATTCGTTTCTATAAGCACATTATTTCGTTTTCAGCTTAGAAATGTCCCAGAGCCGCATCTTATTTACCCATAGATAAATAAATAAACATAGAAAGCTTATGTACACAAAATCACCAAGAATTGTACAGTCCGTGAACTCATACTTCTAAGGGTCAAAGTGTACTTCAATGATAAGCCGGGTGGTTTGGTGTTTTAATGGATTTCATAATAGATTTTAAAATAACTCCAGGAATGGAACTATTAAAACAACAATATTTCACTGAGCAATATACAGGGTGTCCCAAAAAACATGGGAATTCAGTGACGAATTCGATATCGTCTTTGTTATGAATTAGCATTGTAATACCTAATTTCAAAAGCCATAATATTATTATGTCTGCTAGAGTTTATTTAATGAAAAGGGTAAA
Organism: Eurytemora carolleeae; assembly: GCF_000591075.1. NCBI lineage: Eukaryota > Metazoa > Arthropoda > Copepoda > Calanoida > Temoridae > Eurytemora > Eurytemora carolleeae. The sequence goes on from NW_019397151.1 coordinate 45,374, forward strand.
AGACTGAAAAGATGTGTCTATAATGTCTCCGCAAGATGAACAGTGAATACGGACAAGTTTACTCTGTTTGTATACTGTAATTTTCTTATTTTACTAAGTACAGCCGGTTGCAGTCAAAACATAAACAAACAAAATGTAAACATAGCAGACGAAACTCTTACAGATTACAGCTTTCTCAGTAGGTATAACTTTACTAAATCAAAGAATTATTCATAAAGACGATATCGAATTCGTCAATGAATTCCCATGTTTTTTGGGACACCCTGTATCATATTGACGAGAACTGACGAAGGACATGAGAAGGACTAAACTAACTTAAATTTCTCTCTACAGAACTCATGTACACCACAAGTACTCAATGACATAAGAACAGCCAATGTTCACAACCAACCTAGTTAATCTAGTTGTTCCATGATAATAGGAATATCTCTGTACATTTATATCTTTTAAGATGAAAAATGTCGTCTTATGCGCAATCTATCTTTATCTATGTATTTACCTTTACACACAATGGACCAACACACAAAGTTCAAAAGTTCAAAGTTCTCAAAATACAAAATGTTTGTAATGTTAATTTATTTTTAAGATTTCATGTTTTCTCTCACTAACTTTATCAATTCTCCTAATTCCTCTTCTTCTTTCTTCATCTCCATCATCAGCATATTATACTTCATATCTTCTTCTAAATATACAATTTACAAAAAATATGTGATTTAGGGCTGTTTGAATTATTTTTAAAACAAATTTTGATAGGGTTTAGTTTAGAACTGCAGTGAATTAAGATATTATTACAGTGATTCAGGGTTGCAAACTTGGACGCATAATTTGAGGAGAAATTTCTGATCCCTTATTTAAACTAAAGCTGAAAACAAGAGTTTTATATGTTTAAAATTTATATATCTAGGGCTACAAAAAATAGAAGTTAGTTAATGAGTTTAAATCAAAGGCCAAAAGACCCATGTTTTAAAAATGTGACTTTGCATAAGTCTGGACCTATGTGAGATTAAGAATACACTGTGATTTTTTAGTGCATTACCCTTTTTTCTATATAAAACAGTTTTCGACAAAGAAAATAAAAAGGTAATTTAAATTTTATTTTCACTGAAATAGAAAATATTTTTCTAGAAATATCATTAATTTTTTTGAAAAATATTTGGGAACTAATTTAACTTTAGAGCACCGAGCTATACAGCTAGTTAATATTACAGCATTGCTACAAAGAAATAAAACAAATATATAATATACATATAAAGTTGAAATCTCTGTTTGTTTAGATTCCGATCATAACTCATGAACCTCTGTACCGATTTGGTTTGAGAGAACCATGGAATGTTCGTAGTTTAGTTTTAAGATTTTAAGTTGAGTGGGTCCACTTTTATACTGAAAAAAAGTTAAAATCGTAAATTACGACCAAGCGCGGGTAAACTTGGGAGAACTAAGTACGAGTACTCTGGGCAACGCTGGGTTCTCAAAATAGTGAATGATAAAATGCACAAACATTTTATAAAACATTTTATAAAACAGTTTAAGATGATTGACCCAATCTTAGTTTCAAGAATCGTCTTTGCAAGTTTTAAAAAACATGGTTTACCAGAATGTAAGACCTCAATAATATGCTTCGCGACCTATTGGTTGAAAGGTGCAAAGGTCAGCAAAGCATAAAGGAGGGGCACGGAACGCCTTGAATTCTATTTTATTCAATAGAACAGTGTTTTATTGGAGTAAAATTTTTATTTTCATTTATTTTTGTTTTTATTTTAACATTTATATTTCTATTTTTGTGCAAATCCCAACTTGAGTTAACATTTAAATAAAAAGATTGTCCAGAGATTAGATTCTCTTTTCATACAAATCCTAATTAGAAGGATAGCAGTAATGAAATTACCAAATCAATTACATCAATTAACTTCGATTAATTATCGCGTTAATTATACTGGTAATTACTTCGGCCGTTACTAGACGTATACATAACAACGTCTACAAGAGATTTAGAATACGAGACTTGTTAACGATTCTGTGAAAAGCTGGAAAGTCCTGATGAAATTGTNGGGTTTGGTGACTGGTGAGTGAAAAAAATAGATGATGAAAAAAGGAGGACAGACGAACTGTTTAAAAATAGTCCAATTTTGATACAATCTAAGTGTGGTTCAGTTTTTATTTTATATTTTAATCCTGGCAAAACAGTAATTAAACGATATATATACAAAGTGCGTAATCTCGACACTGAAACTCATCTATCCAAATCAGCATGCAAAATATTTTTTGTGACATTTTAAGTTATAAATGAAAAAACTAAAAAATTTAAAAACTTTTTTTTTCAATTTACAACAATAAATGTTTTTTTTAAAAAGCAGAATTTTTAAATGGGAAGGAACCGTTTATGAAGATTTGCACACACAAAGTCGGAGGTTTAGTATTTACATTACCCTTGATATCTTTGTAACCTGGTGAAATATCAAAAATTGACATCATCAAATTTAAAAGATAAAAGGATTGGAAATTTCAAGTTTAGTAAAAACAGGTTAAATCTTACCTGCATTAGATTCTCGTTTATTTGGAGTGTATCCAGTATCTTGTGAAACTACTGTATCTTGTGTGTATCCTGTATCTTGTATCGTCGTTAGGTCTGGTTTGTATCCAGCATCTGGGTTTTCAGCAGGTCTGTATCCAGGATCTGGTTTCTCCGCTAGATCTGGTTTGTATCCAGTATCTTGTGTCTCTACTAGGCCTGGTTTGTAACCAGTATCTGGTGTCTCTACTAGGCCTGGTTTGTATCCAGTATCTGGTGTCTCCGCTGGATATGGTTTGTATCCAGCATGCGAAGATGTAAGGGAATGCACATACTGTTCAAGGTAGATGAGTTCGTCATATAGCTTCTTAAAATCTTCTCTAGCATCTGATAATACAATAGTTTAAAGTAAGGAACTATTATACAGGAACGCCCAACTCAGATATACGCAAATTGTGTACTGTACTCTTTGGGAGGAATGTAAACAAACCCAGTGTCCCCACAGAAGTTGAAGGGAAAGGACTAGAGCATGAAGTGATATTACAGTCCAACAAAAAACAAGTTAATATATGAAGTCAAAGCGAACACTTATAATTTTTGGCTTTCTGGTCAATTTGGAAAGTACAATAGCAATATATTTTTATTCCACACCTTGGGTCCTTTTCCCTCAAAAATTTTGCGTTGCCCCTGATCTCTTTGTTTTGATCTCCTCCCACTGCAGTACACAGATTTGACGCATCAGATATGGTGGTTCCTGGTCTATATATTTCTTGGTTTAAAGGGATTTATTATTAGCTTTCTCTTGGGGTAAAAAACGGATAAAAAAATTAATTTAATTTTCAGGAATGTTTGTCATCTGTATCACATGTGTCGATAACAAAATCTAAGCGGTCCTGTAAGAAATCTTAAAATATTTTGAGATCAGATAAATGATCATGAAATGGATATGAATGGATGAAATTTTAGAATTCATAAAAAAGTCTCGGAAAGAAAAAGTGGCAGCAAAATACCAATTTTCTAGTAAGGATACATGTATATATCTATATATCAAAAGTAATAATTTCTGTTTTTTTTCTATGTATGTCCAATCGTAACTCGTGAACTCTTTGACAGAAATACTCCAAAAATTGACTGTGGAACTCGATAGAACCATATGGTTTGCTTGGTTAAAAAAATTAAAGTGATTGGCCTTTCATGTAAATTTACTACAGAGTATGTGTTTTTACCTTCGTTAAACCTGATATCTTGGTTAATTATTTTTTGCTCATATTTATCACTTTTGTTGGGTGTTTTAGATTTAGGTGTTGCGTAGGGCGTTTCAGATTTTGGTTCTTGAGAGTTTTTTTTTCGTTCAGGTTCTGGATAGGGGGTTTCTGGTTCAGGTTCAGGATAGGGGGTTTCCGGTTTAGGTTCTGAATAGGTTATTTCAGGCTTAGGTTCTTGATAGGGTGATATAGGGTTTTCTGGTTTAGCCTCTTGATAGGGTGTTTCAGGTTTAGGTTCTGTATATGGTGTTTCAGGTTCAGGTTTTTGATAGGGGGATTTAGGTTTAGATTCTGGATAGGGTGTTTCAGGTTTAGATTCTGGATAGGGTGTTTCAGGTTTAGATTCTGGATAGGGTGTTTCAGGTTTAGATTCTGGATAGGGTGTTTCAGGTTTAGATTCTGGATAGGGTGTTTCAGGTTTAGATTCTGGATAGGGTGTTTCAGGTTTAGATTCTGGATAGGGTGTTTCAGGTTTAGATTCTGGATAGGGTGTTTCAGGTTTAGATTCTGGATAGGGTGTTTCAGGTTTAGATTCTGGATAGGGTGTTTCAGGTTTAGATTCTGGATAGGGTGTTTCAGGTTTAGATTCTGGATAGGGTNCCCCCGCTCAATTTTCTTATTGTGATACGAATCTATAACATTTCAATAATCTGCCAAAAAATGGTAAATTTGCAAAAATCCAAATATTTATTCTGAAATCTAGTTTTTAAGCAAAAATGTGCAAAAAATGCCCAAATTTCAACAAATTATACATTTTTGAAAAGCCCTTGACCCAGCTAAGTCAAATGTGAAAAAACATTTGCAAACTTTTAAAACCTGAATGTGTATTCAAGAAAAACTGAAAATTCCCTTTAAATGCGTCTAGGCAAAAATCTGTGCAAAATTTCTATGTTATAGGCTTTCCAAAGAGCTATAATTGTTGACATCCAATGACTGGAAGCAGGTCTTAATATTGATTTAATCTGGTATAGGTAAAATAAGGCGTTTAGACAGTAGGACTCAGGCAGTAGGTATAAAAGCCCAGCTTTAAGCCTTAAGTGAGGAGCATGTGTTAATTAGAAAAGCCAGAAAATTTGAGCTTCCTAGATCAAATACTTTTTAAGTTATGGCAAAAAAGCGGTAAGGAGGGGAGGGCTAGATAGGGTTAAAGGCCAGTTAAATTATTTTAAAAAATAATTTTAAAAAATCCTGCGAAACACTTTTCTTTTCATGAATTTTAAATCAAGAATTAAAATAAAAATTTTCTCCCTCAGGCTTTTTTTCTGAAGAATCTAAGTTTTTGGCAAAACCTAAAATTAAGTGAGTTTCTTAAACTGCCAGTTTTAAAGTCTCTATTGAAACAAGATTACGGAAATTATTTCTAAATTGTTTATGTATTTTTAGCATTATAAATATGATACTGCAGATTCCACTCAAAGGGATTGTTCACATAAAACCAAAAAATGAGATTTAAAAATGATTAGATTATGATCTCAGCAATGTCAAAGATCTTCCTGCGGCCCAAAACGATTGATCCTTTAAGTGAGAAATTTTGCCTAAGGAAGCTAATATACATAGTATTTATTTTTGGTATTTAGATTTACGAGCAAATGTTCTTTTGGATTCGAACTTCGTTTTAACGAATCCGAATTTACTATTTGTTTCATGTTACATATTTTTATTTCGTTCCTTTGTGAATCCAACGATAAATGATAAAAACTGCTGATCGAATTTGATAGCCCATGCTCGTACCGGCACGGCTTTCCATGATAAGAATGTTTTTTGAATTGCGCATCTAAGCTATTTTTGTCAACTTTGCCCCTTTTAAGGATTAAAACTTTATAAAGATCGATGATAAAGAACGGACGTACATATTCAAAAGAATATTCTTCTTCTTCATAGACAGTAAAAGTTTGATTGCTGGGACTGAATTTAATAAAATTGAACCACCCTCCACCGGTTCAAATTTTGAATCCGCTTCAATTTTAAAGATTCACGAGGATTTTAATCAGTGTTTTAGGATTTGAATCGGCGAGGTTGATAGTTCAGCTACCTCTTCAATTCATTAAATCAAATTCATTAAAAGTGAAAATTCACTAAAGGATATAAATCAGAATAGTCAATTTTTTATAAGAAGATTCATGGAATCAGTTTAGAATTTGGTTAAAAATGTCCTTTTTCTCTTTTCTGGACAATGCATTAGAACATACTATTTTGATTAAAATTCCATGTAAACATACTGATACTGTCCATCATCTATATATTACTTTATCTAGGCCGAGACCTTGGTAACAAATAGAAACAAATATTATGATCCACTGCAAGTAGAAAAGATTAAGCAAAAACTGAAAATCAACCAAGATTTAGCGAAAACTGAAAATCAACCAAGATTTAGCGAAAACTGAAAATCAACCAAGATTTAGCGAAAACTGAAAAATCAATCAAGATTTATCGTAAAAACTGTCAAATCAATCTTAGTCAAGAGAAAACTGAAAAATCAATCGTGGCCAAGAAAAACTAAAAAAATCAACCAGGATCAAGTGAAAACTAAAAAATCAATCAGGATCAAGTGAAAACTGAAAAATCAATCAGGATCAAGTTAAAACTGAAAAATCAATCAGGATCTAGTGAAAACTGAAAAATCAATCAGGATCAAGTGAAAACTGAAAAATCAATCAATTATTATATAAATTCATTATTATTCATTATATTATTATATAAATTCATTATTATCCATTATATTATTATATAAATTCATTATTATTCATTATATTATTATATAAATTCATTATTATTCATTATATTATTATATAAATTCATTATTATTTATTATATTATTATATAACCATTATACGCGTTTTCGCAAATAATTAGTTTTTTCACTAGAAAATGTATATAGTAGATAAATACGGGATTCTTTGTTTTTCTTGATCTATCAAATGTTAAAAGGGTACTGTTGTAAATATGGCCTGGCCTTTTTTGCATGGAAAATCACTTGAAATTACTCGTACAGTTCCTTTAAGTTCCTTTGAACTTTTGAAGCTGCGATCAGAAACCTCTGACAGCTTGGAAAAGTAAAAGACAGGATCAGAAACCTCTGACAGCTTGGAAAAGTAAAAGACAGGATCAGAAACCTCTGACAGCTTGGAAAAGTAAAAGACAGGATCAGAAACCTCTGGCAGCTTCGAAAAGTAAAAGACAGGATCAGAAACCTCTGACAGCTTGGAAAAGTAAAAGACAGGATCAGAAACCTCTGACAGCTTGGAAAAGTAAAAGACAGGATCAGTGATCTTTTTGAGTACATGACGCATAGTGGCATTGTGTTCAATGATATTTTTTAAGGCAACATTATGACAATTCTTTTGTTGTCTTCTTTAATATGGGATATACTGCAGTATGTAGATACAATTATATAACCAGAACATAATTGCTGACTGTCTATGGAGAATTATCGACGTTTGTATAATTAACACTCCTATGGAGGCTAAATGAAAAACCGTAATGAATCTTGATTGTCAAATATGTTCTTCTAACCCTCATAAGGGGCATCAGTCTAGTTGTGCTTAAAGGGACTGTAAGCGTAGTTTTAAGTGAACCTCCGTGCACAGTTTTGCAATGTCCGATTTACAACGGTACCCTTAAAACTTTACATGATCGATAAATTATGAATTAGAACTCCATGTTTTTGTTTTTGAAAACTGATTATTTTGATTTGTTGTTACACTGCGAAAAGGACTTGCGAACTTCTTGCTAGTTAGTAAGACTGGATCGAAATTATCAGAATTAAACAATTCTTGAATCAGAAAACTACTTTATCTTCAATTTTTTATAAGAGCGCTGTGGCTAGGATGGGCTAGGGGGCCGAGCGCTGCGACTAGCACTGACTTGGGAAGTTGCACAATCGGGAAAATACCCTTGGGAAGTTGCCGCTTGGGAAAATACCCTTGGGAAGTTGCCTGGGAAAATACCCTTGGGAAGTTGCCGCTTGGGAAAATACCCTTGGGAAGTTGCCACTTGGGAAAATACCCTTGGGAAGTTGCCGCTTGGGAAAAGCCTTTGGGAAAGTACCTAACATAGCCTACCTAGCCGGTACGAGTATCTGTATGACCTATCTAGCTGGTTGTACAAGATTCGATAAAAATTCTTCATTATGTATCCATCTATCTTATATGTACGTACTCTAAATTCTATCTGAGTTTTATATTAGCCTAACTGTCTTTTATATATAATCGAACACAATGATAGAATTTCATCTAACAGTATGGAAGGTCGTTGAAACTATCCGTACAATATATTATATTAATATTATAATAATATTATAAAACTGGCCCCATTCCATTTATGAATGTATTTGTTATATTTTCTTTATGTATGGGAAGCTTAGTACGTGACGGGGATTCTTTATCTACCAACTTTCCCAGCAAGATATATTTTGTGCAAAATATATTTTGTGCAAAATATATTTTGTGCAAAAAGAAAAACAAGTTTTTAGAATATATCTGTGCTCATGGTTTTGTAGCCATAGCAACAACAAACTTAATTTTAGTTTTGCCAAAACAAACTTTTACTGATCTTTCAAGATTTGAATATGTAGGATTTTTTTTATAAAAATTAAGTAAAAATATTTCAGAAAGACTGAATATTTTAATTGAATTAAATTAGAATAATTCTAAGTATAAATCTATAAATAATTTTGGAAAATTTTCAATGGGAAATTCAAGTTGAATTCCTTGCGCATAATTTTAGAATATTTCGTGCCCTGGATACTCTTAACATTGTAAAGTCGATTTTAAAACAAGAATTGTGTTAAATTTAGGATAAAACTTCAGTTACGCCTTTACACTTTATTCACAAAACTTAAAATATCAGTTTAAATAATGTTTAAGAACTTTAAACTTCCTTTTTAAATTATTATATTTCATAATACTATAGAAACAACCAAGAGGGAATATGTAAACGAAGTGACCCAACTATTAAATAGTTGGCGTGTTCAGGCGGAATTATGGGGCTCAGCCCCCCCCCCCCACTGGACCAGTGAAATCTATGTATTTGATGGGGGTTTCAGGCTCCAATGGGCGCTGAGTCCTCCCCCCGGCCCCCCCTGTAAAGAAAAAAAGTTTAAGCCCCCCCCTCTATGGACAAAATCCTAAATACGCCCCTGACAGTTGTATTCCCGCTTCACGACGGTAACCCGGTCTTTATCCAAGCAACAATTCTGTCAATTCCTTTCTTTCTCTTAGCGGCATAAATCCACACGTCATTTTTATAGACAATAAATAAATAATAAATAAATTTTTATCATAAAAGCACAAATTTATAGCTAAGCTATATAATCAATCAAGACATTTGTATATATATATATATATATATGTTGTCTATAGCCGGCCAAACGTCTGGACGGATTGGACTGAATTTTTTTCTAGACACTCGATTTTTTTTTCAAAATATTTTTTTTCAAAATTATTTTTTAAAATTTTTTTCACGGGCAACGCCGGGCCCTTAAGCTAGTAAATAAATACTAAATAAATTTTTATCACAAAAGCATCAATTTTCTGAGAGAAATAAAAAGAATATCTTCCTCGTTTTTGCTAAGATAAAGGTTTTAATGGTACTGTTGCTAATCGGGTATACAGCTTGTTTAATATGCGCGTAACTTTTTCTCCAATTTGCGGAGAAATTAAAGAGATTGCTGATACAATTCACAAATGTCCTTTCTCCCTCCCTAGCTTAAAACTTCTGTTTTCCCAAACGTCGTTTAAAAGCAGAAATTGAATCCAATCAATTAATTATTTTTATTTATTTCTAAAGCTGGACATTTAGAAAATTCCTGTTAGTAAACTGTTAGTAAATACTCCAAGCAGGAGTAACAGTGATATTTTCATCCTGTAATCACACACTGATATATACTCTAGCACACAACATTATAAACTAAACTACTAAAACAATTATTAAGGAAAGGAATTAGAAACCGGAGATGGATTGAGGAAGGTGGGAATCGAAGAATATAGAGATAATATATCAATATTTATATTTATAATATATATACCGATGGTTAATCAGTTTTTTCATATCCCTGAATGTTAGAGACAAATTAGAGATAAATGACAAAGATTGCTTCAAGGAAATGCTTAAAGTATGAAGAGTATTTAAAAATGGGGTTCCGTTTGGAACTCCCAAGATCAGGAATTTACTAAAACAAGCACACTGTAAACTCCGGTCCATTTCAAGTACCGGTCCGAATTTTCGGCAGCTATGGCAAGCTGTACAGTACACATATAGACTATAAAAGGCAAAGCGGAACAGTACACCAAATGAACTTATGTGAAATTATGTGAGGAACTGCTAGTATTTCTTCAAGTTACAATCAAGAAAATAATGGTGTTCGGAAAACAATAACTGTTAATTAAAGACGATCTAAATGTTGGAGCACTCTGTAGTCAAAGAAATTGGTCACCTATTTCAGTTCAATAACAAAGAAATTGGTCACCTATTTCAGTTTAATAACAAAGAAATTGGTCACCTATTTCAGTTTAATAACAAAGAAATTGGTCACCTATTTCAGTTTAATAACAAAGAAATTGGTCACCTATTTAAGTTTAATAACAAAAATATCCAAATTTTGTATAATATAAGCGCTGAACTGTAACTGATTTGCAAGTAGTAAAGTAAAATCGTTAATTTTTCTGTTATAAACAAAAATGAATTTATATAATTAATTCCCTCCACGGTTCTTTAGCAAATTGCAATAGAAATTTTTTATTTTTTCCTTTTACAGATATTTTTAATCAGCCGAGGGTTTAAGTGGTTCCGCTATGAATCGGAATACGACCCCTTTTAATTGAAATTACGTCAAATTCACTAATTTACCAGAAATTCGGACTTATTAAAAAGATGAAAAAAAAAATGTTTTGAATATCTAATATGTAATATATGTAGACTAACTACAGACTGGATAGATCCATAGAGGTTGCAAATACGGCGAAAATCACTGTTTTAAATCTGGTTATTTTAACGAAATATTGAAATACAGCCAAGCATTATATCATGGGGTACAAGTGATTACAGTACAGTACGAGGACTCGACCGGCCCAGTAAAAACACCCCCCAATTTCTAGATGGGAATAATGAGAGCGCATTGTGAGTAAATTCAAAACCAAAGAAGCTCCGAAGTCACAAAGTCGTACCAAAGTCTTCTTTCCATTTTTCTAGTTTACTGGAATGATAAATTTTAAGAAAATTGAAATAAAACTTGTCTTTATATTAGTTAATAAGCACAGTGACATGAGTAGAGAAAATTGAAATAGAATAAAATTTACATTTTCAAAAGTTTCTTTCAACTAATTTTCATCATATAAATTTTTGTAAACACAGGCAATCCCAAACTACGATAGGTAAAAATACATAAAGGAAATAGATTTGCGATCATAAGTGTTTTTTTTCTGTATCTTTTACCAATACAAATTTTTTTGAGCTTTCTCTTGGCTTTAGTATCCAGCACTAAATTCTCGGTGTGCATACAGCTGTCACAACAACTTTTAAATTTTTGTTTTAACATTGTTATAATTTTTTTTTTTTAACTTCAATATGATGGCACAATTTTGATGCTACTTAGCCATGCAATAAATATAAATATAACTAAAATTATCTTTTGTAAATACTTTTTTTAAAGCTATATTTTTATATGTATTTATGTAAAATACAAGTTAAATATGCAACCCATCTTTAAAAAAGAGATTTTTCTTAAAATGCTATAGGTTGCCGGGAGCTAAGCTATCTAGAATCTAGGCAGAATCAGGCCCTGTGCCAGAATAGGCTTTAGTTGCTTTAGTTTCCAGGTTCACGCTGACCTGCACTCATACACGGTAATATATACTACTCTAGACTCTAGAACTAAACAATAATATTTTAATATCTAATTAAATATCTAGTTTTTCAATGTTTTTATTTACATTTTTACTGAAAAATAAACAAAAATTAAGAATTTTGTTTAATTAATTTTGATTTTGATTATACAAAAAAAAATTGGGTAAACTAACTTGAGTTGACCTTCATCAGCTGTACTGTGTAGTCAACATTGATGGGGGAGATATTTTAATCAAATAGATATAAAAATATCCTTATTTTTATATGAGAAAGCTCTAAGAATGTTCGCTAGTATGTACTAGCCAGCACTTGTTTAAAGGTTAAACACAGTTGTAAACACCAGAAATAGATATGAGTAGATGGCCTCTAAATCAACATTTATAATAATATTTTGTTTATTTTTATGATTTATAATAATCTCTTCTTGTTTTCTTTGTCAAAAATGCCTGACTTTGTAAATTCATTGATTATTCACTAGAACTTATCAGCATTTTTAGTGAAGTGAGTTCCTGGAAAAATATAAAAAAGAATTATATTGTATTTGTAAAATTAAAAATATAAAAAATTGCCCAAACAAATTCATCTCATGAAAGTAATTCTCTTAATACTCTAAAATATTGTAATTTCTCTATGTTAAGTTTTACCAAATTTAAACTGCTTGCCAAATATAGATGGGAATTAGATGACGACATTTAAATCGTCTTTGATTTAAAAGCAGATTAAGGACAAAGCAATATATGTAGTATAGAAATAAAACTGTTTTAAGCGTTATTTTTCTAAAAGTGGTACACCGTCGTTGTATCTTAAACTACGAAAGACATATTTTAAATCTAAACAATTTGTTTTTAATTTTATAATAGTTAAATCTTTCTTAAAGATGGTAAACAAAGGGATTGTACGTTAATTATTTAATGTTAAAGATGACTTCTGCTGGATCATGGAGGAGGCCTAGGATGAAGGTTTATGATTACAATCAGGAGTTCGGGGGTAATTATTATCAGGTACATAAACATATAGTTGTACACAGTACACAGTACAATCAGGAGTTCGGGGGTTATTATTTCCAGATACATAAACATATAGTTATACACAGTACACAGTACAATCAGGAGTTCGGGGGTTATTATTTCCAGATACATAAACATAAAGTTATACACAGCACACAGTACAATCAGGAGTTCGGGGGTTATTATTTCCAGATACATAAGCATATAGTTATACACAGTACACAGTACAATCAGGAGTTCTGGGGTTATTATTTCCAGATACATAAACATATAGTTATACACAGTACACAGTACAATCAGGAGTTATTTTTATTTAATTTAATTTCATAGACAGGAAATTTCATAGACGGACATATCATAGATTATAGATCTCTGAAATGTCCTATTTCTTAAATATTCTATCTATTTAATTTATTTCATCTATCTAGTCATCAACTTAATTCATAGAACTGACATTTCATAGATTTATAGACGGGACATTTCAAACTGATTTATCGTAGAAATAACATTGTATAGACAGGACATTTCAAACAGATTGATCGTAGAAATAACATTGTATAGACAGGACATTTCAAACAGATTGATCGTAGAAATAACATTTTATAGACAGGACATTTCAAACTGATTGATCGTAGAAATAACATTGTATAGACAGGACATTTCAAACTGATTGATCGTAGAAATAACATTGTATGATTTATAAAATAGGATAAAAAAGTGTTCTTTTATCTTTTTTTACTTTATCTATGAAATGGCTTGTCGTTGAAATGTTCTACATTGATAACCAGAATGCAGTGGAATAGGAAGACGACATTATAGCAATACTTGTGTATTTGATGTTGTTTCACTTATAGACACTTATTAAATCACTAATTTATTAAGTTATTATGTGTTTTATATGCTCATTGGGTTTTCAAAGTTATGACTTGATTCTAAAAGTCGTCTTACTACTTCAGAGTTTTCTGGTTATCACTGTAAAAATGAAATGTTTCTCTGTGATATGTCCCCACACCTATACATTGGATTGTGTTCGGTTCGGTAGTTTCTTGGCTAAGTCGATCACCTTAAATCAATTTCTTGTACGTACTGCAGTGATCTAGTACAATGACCGAATGAATAGCGGGTTTTCGTGGAGAGTGGACTGTAGCTTAAAGTGTAAAATGTACTTAAAGACTACAGATTACAGACTAGACAAGGGACTAAATATTTTAGACTAGTAGCTATGAGAGAATAGATGCTACCCATAACTCAAAATAAATAAGTTGTTTTAATTTTCAATTTTATCTTCAATTACGTCTCTGAATATTTGGTGTTACCAAAAAATGTTATGCTTTTTTGCCAGAGCGTAAGAAAATAAAGTTAATTATTATTTGAAATTCACAGAAGTTATTTAAAGTTAAATTCATTTAATTTAATCAACCGTGCTTTTATTAGGAAGAGATAATTGAAATTGCTTTATTAGCTTTGAACACAAAGTTTCAAAGGTTAAGAGTCCAGAGCTGGGAACTTTAGAATGGATAAACTTTAATCCTGACTTCTTAATCCGAATATCCACTGTGGAAACTTTTCATTTTTGTCCTAATCCACTCTTTTTCTCTCTCCTTGGATATCCGTTAATTGTTTTCTCCAATAAGAATATTTCTGTTCTCTCATTGGTTGCCCGCTTTTCTCTGATTGGCTGCTACAGTTTCTCTGATGATTACTGCAGTGTTTCGTACACTTTTAAGATAATCTTGCAAGATTATGTTAATCTTGAAATTATCAAAAAGAGAGGATCAAGCATTAATCCCGATATCCACCATTCTAAAGTTTTCCGCTCTGAGCTGAAAACTTTAGAATGGAGTATCCTAAATCCCGATCTGTCAATTAATCCGGAGATTAATAACAAGAGGAGAACAAGCCATATTTAATCTGGAGATCAAGCAATTATCTTGGTATCCACCATTCTAAAGTTTTCAGCTCTGAGCTGGGAACTTTTGAATGGTGGATATCTGGATTAATGCTTAATCCACACTTTTTCTTAATCTCCATGTTAAATAATACTTGTTCTCCTCTTGTTATTAATCTCCAGATAAATGAACCGATCGGGATTTAGAATATCCCATTCTAAATTTTTCAGGTCTGAGGTTAGAACTTTTGTAACGTCAACCCATTCTAAATTACACTAATCCCTATCTTTAAAGTCCGACGGTTTAAATCATTGCTTTTTAGATATCTCGAAAAGGTTCAACCAATTATTTGCTGTCTGCAAACAATAAAATGTTAGTCAAATATTTTCACGGATAAAGCACGTAATCGCTCAAACTAAAGATATCTATTCTTGATATAGAGTTGAGGTTGTTGTTACAAAGTTTCGTCCTCTGGTATACACTATACAGATATATTTAACCTTGTTCACTTGATATTTGATCTACTACAGTTTAAAGAATTAATCACACTTTTCTCTTTTGTAAAATCAATATCATAATACTACACTGCAATATGTCATTAGTACGCTGGAAATACCTTTTTAATTGCTGGAAAGGTTTGACAATATGTAACAAAAAATTTAAAAAACGAGCAGTTTTTAAATGGTAAAGTCCTTCCGAGCAGGTGACATAAGATGGAACTAATGAATAGTGAGAAGAAGTTTAACTAGGTATGGCTAGTTGATCCACTTCTTCTTGCTTATCAAGTTAATCTCGGATGTAGTTCAACTAGACAGAGCAAGTTCGACTCATTTTTTCTAATTTTAATGCATTAATTATTTTCTTCATGAACAAAATGAACGATTTAACTCTTTTCCCATTTAACAAAGAAACTTTGTGGTTTTTAAAAATCAAATTTATAATATCTATCTCTATGCAAAGTATATGCATATGCAATGCATATCTAAACAAGTTTATTTGGTAGAAATTAATTAAAAGTTTAGATTTGTTACAAATAAATATGTATACATTTAGTACGTAGGGTATAATTATGAAAATCCAATATCAAGGAATGTTTCTACAATATTTTGTGTTTATATTTTCTTGACATATTTCTTAATTTTGAAAAGCCCAAATATGTTCTACGAATAAAGGTTAAAGGGAGTGACTAGCTATGTAAGGTAGTTGAACTGAGTATGTAGTGTTGTGGAAAACTTCTTTCGGATTCATTTGAGACATACTAAACTTTTTAAAAATCTGTAAATCCTGAGTTTGAGCGCAAATTCGACGTTCAAAACTCCTACTTTGGGGTGGATACGTTTTCAGAATTAGTTCGTTTTAATACTTAAATAACGACAACGAAAAATAAAGTAACATTATACAGTAATCTAATTAGATGGTTAGGAACATATTTCTCAAAAGAAGTTTTGTCAATAAATCAATGCCAAAATCGATTATTTCTTTTTCATTATTATATTGAATTTCTTATTTTCTTTCTACTTATTTTCGATGATAAGATTAATTTTTATTTTCTCAACATGCATGACGTCTGTAGTTTATTGTAGAACTTTTTTACATTTTATGTCGTCGTTATTTAATAATTTAAAAAAACTAATTCTGAAAACGTATTCACTCCCAAAGTAGGAGTTTCTACAACACTGCATACTCAGTTCAACTACCTTACATAGCCGGCCACTCCCTTTAAAGTTTAATGTTTTGAACTGAAATTATTTTTGATAAGGAAATACAGAACTGCAGTGCACACCCCAGTTTAGGAAATATTGAAAACATCAATATGGTATTCTAAACGTACTCTATGGTTTCTAACTTATATCAAATGAAATTAAATATTATACATGAAGAATTTATAAAGTTTTACAATATATAATTATCACAAAATACGATAAATCCACATAAGGGGAAAAAGGATCCCATGTAAACAGCTTAGTGTGAAGATGGNCCCTGGAAAGTGTACGAGACGGTGGAGTTATAGAGTTATTAAGTCATAGATTGGTATCAGTTTACTCGATCATGATACCCTGTACAAATAGTACAAGGTATATCTAATCCAAGGATAATTGAATACAAGGAGGGGGCGATAATGTTTCCGTACACTTTGCTGTGACGTTTTTGGACTGCTGAAGAACTAGTTTTAGCGTAACAACAATAATAAAGGCAGCCGATCTAATGTAAACAAACATGAGTTAGTATACGGCAAATCTTCATCTAACGCCAAAGATGCGCCAGATGTCTGTTTATCATTTGTGTTATTGTTTACAATCTTTATTATTGGTGTTACGCAAAAACTAGTTCTTCAGCAGTCCAAAAACGTCACAGCAAAGTGCACGGAAACCTTATCGCCCCCTCCTTGTATTCAATTCTCCTTGATCTAATTAAACGCGTATTACTACCAGGGCCGCGCATTACTACCAGGGCCGTGCATTACTACCAGGGCCGTGCATTACTACCAGGGCCGTGCACATGAATTGGACCATAGAGGGGGGGAGGAAGGTTGCTTAAACATTTCTTTCAAGGAGGGGCTCAGTGTTCGCTGGGGCCGGAAAACCCCGGAAACCATGAATTTTTCTGATTCAGGGGGGCTTAGCCCCCATCCATACCCTCTGATTACTAATCTCTATTTCTAGCCGATGATCCAGTACTTGAATAAGAAGGAGATCTATGGACCTTACCACACTAGGACACCAGTATACCTACCACACAGTGCTGAGGTCACATCAGACAAGTTTAACAACATGTAAGTTTTTAAAAAGGGTGTCCCACCAAAAATGACAGTTGGTAAATAGTTTAAAATGTCGTCTGCAATAAGTTTTTAGTACCTAAGAGAACAATAAAAATATTATATTGCGGTCAAATTATAACAAATTAAAATATATTTGAGTAATTGATTTGTTTAACAAAAAAAATGCAAAAAGTCGTTAATATCTGATACAGAATATGGAGGAAGACATTAAAAATATTCACCAACAGCTGGGACCCTGTAGTTTTTTTACTTAAAATCATATTTTAGATCAGGACCCAGGAACTATTTTCTCTCCTCAAACTCTAATTTTCTAATCCCTTGTCATAGTGTAATACTTTGATATTTCAAACTTCGACTTGTTAATCTTGTAGAATTCCTAGTTTTAAATATAAAAGATCTACGACATTAGATTGCAAAGGTATGTGTGAAGTAATCGGAGATTTAAACAGTTTTTAAAAACAATTAGGTTTCTAAATAGCTCTCTTTACGTTTTCATTTATAATATTTGGAAAGTTCTTTAGATAAATATTATAAATAATAGAAAATAATCTTACTCTTTAGAAAACATTTCAATAATAAACATGTTGGACCTGATAGTGAGCCATGTGTTGTGTGAAAAGGTTTACTTTCTTTGTTAAATAGGCGGTATACTGATAAATCGTCGGCCAAACATAATCTGGACGATTTCTTGAAAAATGCGTACAGAAAGCAGATCAAAGAGACCAATGGCACAACAGGTTGGACAATTTACTTTATTCCTAATTTTTATGAATAAAAAAAATAGTTGAAAAATATTTTGGCCAAAATTAAAATCAAGTATTACAAGTATGTAAAAAAACGTTTTTAACCCAGAACCTCGGAGGCATCAAAAGAATTTAATAAAATGTCGTCTTAACAATTTTTCCATTGTTTTTACACTTTCATATCTAAATCTCGTTAAATGTGAAAAATCAATAAACATCCATGAAATATTCGAGAACAGGTTTAAAGAGCTCCATATAATTATTTAATTAAAAAACTAAATATCTGCAGCATTCCATTATCAGTTGGTTTAGAAGACGACATTTTATACATTCGTTCGATGCTCCGAAGTTCTGGGTTAAGCTATATATATAAAACTGACTATGATGAACATAATAATTATGATATATATATATATATATATATATATATATATGTATATATATATATACATATATATATATATATATATGTATGTGTATATATATATATACGAGAATGTGAAATCTAAAAGTATAAAAAGAAGGATAATAATGTAAGAACAAAGGTTTTCTTGGTAAACTATTACTGAACATGAAAAATAAATGACAAATCGTTGTTGTTTAGAAAATAGTAATTTTTCCTTTTTGCACAATTTATTTCAATATCCCATCTTCTCCCCTTGCAACATTTAATTTTTCTTCATTTTTCTTTTTGCTCAAAAACAAATAATCACATTTCTATATTTTATACAAATCAATTTTTACTAAGAGCATAAAAAAAATGAAATGATCATCCTTTGCTTGCTTGTTCTACCCCTTTTTAAAAACTTCCAATCGATCCAAGCTTTATACATATTAACATTTTAAACACAATTTTGCTAGCAACAATGTGTTTGAAATTATGCATGCACCTTTAGAAATTTCTCTATTTAAAAAAAAGTTTTTTATTGCCCCCCCCATGGATGGCTGTAGTTGTTATTTCATGAAGACTGAATCTAATAATGTATTCAACTAAGTAATTTAACAATATCAAATTACTCCTAATACCCAAATTATAAAGTAAAGCTGCATGCACGTTTTTTGTGGAAGACTTTTGTGCGTCATCCTTAGATTTTCCTCATCAGTGCGTCCACTTTATAGTGTTTTCTGCAGTGCATCAAATTTTGTGCGTCCACTTTATCGTGTTTTCTGCAGTGCATCAAATTTTGTGCGTCCACTTTATAGTGTTTTCTGTAGTGTATCAAATTTTGTGCGTCCACTTTAACTTTTAGCTTCCGCTTTATTGCTAAGATATTGAAAAGAAGAACCAGTTCTAAGACGAAAACCATGTTTTTTACAATTTATGATCTTATTTATACCAAAATCGTATAATTGATAAAAGATTGGATAGATTTGTTTTTTCAGTTTTAGTTTTGAATTTGAGAATAAGAGGAGAGAAAACCAATACACATCTGACCCCTACAAGGAGAATACAAAGATCTTTTTCATACAAAACTTTTTTTAAACTTTACAGTGTGTTGAGATTATAATTTGGGTAACTTCGTAGACATACACAAATATGAATGATTTGGCATGTCCGATTCACAACGATACGATGAGTTTATATAAGTGCTAATGCGGAAGGAATGGTTGCTTTTCTGACAATTTCCTTGATTTTCTCACAGAGTAACCACAATTGAAAATAATCATTTTTTTGAGAATTACTAAAGAATAGGTCCTTTATTTGTTATCTGATGATAAAGATATTTGATGGGTACTATTGTGAATTAGACATCCCATTCTATAATTGTCGCTTGAAATTACGACTTTTATGTTTCGACAAAAATAATTTTTTTTTTCAATATGTTTCATCTTTGTTGGTTGTAGAAGTAGCAAACTTATAAGGTGTATTTCAAATTAAATATAAATATTTTTGCAAAATTTTTCAGATAAATAAACTTTAACTTTTTCGGCAGTGATGACCATAATGACTTTTGGAAGAAAATAAACAATTTTTTGCGGAAAAAGTAATAACAAATGGTCAAACATTGGTAATCAAACCAATAGTCAAATTTTTCATTTTTCTACTAATTGCTTCATTAATGAATCCTCGCAATATAGTTCCTTTAACAGAATTATTGTGTTCCTTCGTTTATCACTGCAAGAGCAAAATTTCCGACCATTTTCTTACAGATTAACACAGAACTTCGAAGACATCGACTAAATTTCTAAATTGTCGTTTTCTTAAAGGGACCGTTCACTTATTCGGGTAATTTCAGGGTAAACTGAACTGCCTATTCGCTCTTGATTGGTAATAGTCTTACTTTTTAAATACAACTGTGGCCGGAGAAAAAGCCGATTTTTCGGACAGAATTTGAGCGGAAAGGGATGTTTTTTTCAGTAACAGCAGCCCAATAACATTTAAATTTATTATATTTTAATGTCATTATGTGTTCGTTATTATGAACTAAAATATGAAAACTTTTGATATTTGAGTTAGCAAGAAATTTACGTTTTTCGTATTAAAACATGTAAAATATGTATACAAAGACGACGTCTCTACGACAATCAATTAATCATTACTCGTATTTTGGTTTTTGTAGATTTTGTTTACGTATGTGCACAACTTTTCATTTGTCATGCCGCGTTCAATTCCGCTTTTTACACAGGCAATACACAATTTTGAATGCGATAAAATAGTGTTATTTTAGAAATTGAAAGTTAAAAAACAACAAAAATTTAAAAATAATGACATTTACAATTAACGATCAGATACTACAGTTTACTTTTATATTCGAAATTTATTTTGATTCACAACATACTGAAAAAAACATCAATTAGTGTCTATAGAGAGGGACCGTCCCTTTGCGCTCGAATTCTGAACGAAAAATCGGCTTTTTCTCCGGCCACAGTTGTCTTTGAAAAGTAAGATTATTACCAATCAAGAGCGAATAGACTGTTTAGTTTACCCTGAAATTACCCAAATAAGTGAACGGTCCCTTCAACCTTCTGATATATAATAAAATGATGAAGATATTTAGATCTTTAATTTGATAATTATATGGAGCTCTTTAAACGTTTCTGCATATTTTATGACTATTTATTAATTTTACAATTATGTAGATTTAGGTATGATGGGATGGTATACAAACCCATAGAAAAATAGTGAAGTGTACATTTTATAAATTCTGGGTTAATCTGTATACAAATAATTACTAGTCTGCGAAGATCTTCCATTGAAATGACATGTATTTGAATATACTGGTTACGGTAGGGATCATTACATAAAGCAGATAGAACAGATGATTCTACGGAACAAACTTGGAATCCCACTCTTTTACTAAATCTGGAAACAATCTTCATTTTTAAGTAAATATTTAGGTTTTCTAGATCATAGATACTATAGAGCTTTTGGGAATTATAGGGTCTTCTAGAATATAGATTCTAGATTCTAGAGTTGTCTTAGAGATTCTAGAAAATTCTTGAATGTAGGGATTTTAGTTTTTTAGATCAGAGATACTGGAGTTTTGTAGATCATTAAGATTGAAGTTTTCTTGATTATACAGGGTGTCCCTCAAAACATGACAGTAGCAAGACGACTTGAAAGTTATCTTTGAACTTTGAATTTATTTGTTACATTTAGTCGTCAATCCACCTTCACATGTATGATTCTTAAAACAACGACCATAAAATTCTCCTAGTCCTGGTATTTCCAAAATGTGGTCTGCCTTTTTTGTACTCTCAATATTATCAGAGATACCGGTAATTAGTGAATATTAACTCTAGAAATTTACTTCTAAAATTAGGTTTACGAATAAATTTGGCAAATTATTTCAAGGAATAAAGACGACCTTCAATTTGTCATGCTACTGTAATGTTTCTTGGGACACCCTGTACATTTCAGACACGTGTTTTGACTTTCAGATCATAGATTTGAAAGTTTTCTAGATATTGAAACGAAAAACTATAATAGCTCTCTTACTCTACTTCTAGTATACATGTAAAATATTGACATTACATATTTTTTCAATTAAACAATTGAAAAGTAATGATCATTTTCATGAGATAAGTCTATACAATCCAACGATTAGAGCTATAGCAAAAACTACAACGGATTTAAATCTAGCTTGTTTGAAAATAAATGAAAAAACAGATCGTTAAAATTTGTTTACTGTTCGCAGAAAAAACGCATTTGTAATAAATAATTGAATGTTTTCATCTTGATTTTAAATCAAAAGTGTTCAAAGAAGTTAATGTTTTATCAAAAGTTTCCATTTGTAACAGATGTAACATCTGTATTCTTTTTTTTATTAAATATATTAAATATATATATAAATGTATTAAATATACATATAATTTTATAACATCGTCTTCTTTTAACTCTCATATTGCGTTTACTGCATGTTTTTCGCTGTAAAGTAGATTTTAATCTTGTACACTACAATCAGCTGATTTATTGTTTTAGTAAAGCTGCAGTACACTATAATCAGCTGATTTATTGTTTTATTAAAGCTGCAGTACACTACAATCAGCTGATTTATTGTTTTATTAAAGCTGCAGTACACTACAATCAGCTGATTTATTGTTTTATTAAAGCTGCAGTACACTACAATCAGCTTCATGACGCTGGTGGGCGGATGTGTTCACCCTACTCTGACCGCCAACTACTCGGATGTTTTGCTAAAAATGACAGGAATAGGAACAATTGAGATAATTTTAGTAAACGGAATTGTAGACCACAGAAATTTCAATTTATTTGGCGTACAGTCCCGTTTTGGATCATAAAGTCTGTATTTGTACTGTACAGCTTTCTCTGATCTACCTAATTAAACGGCCTAGTCCTTGAAATGAACCGGAGTTTACAGTGAAACATATTTGAAGTGAACATTTTTTTAAAACTGCATTTCCGATTCACAACGGTACTCTTTAACCCTTGGTCTGATCAAGGTGTACCAGATAATATTGAGAAACTGGAGTGTACGCTAGCGTATATTTTAAACTAACTTCAAATGTGTACAACGCGGATTTAAAAATTCGAATACAAATATTAATTTTCTTTGACTCCGGTGCCCGAATTTAAAGAATTGGTTCCACTTAAAAATGTATTAAATTTTTCAAGATTTAAGCAGACGCTCAATTGAAACCGGTTTTTGGCAGATTTAAGCCGTGGCTTAAATTCATTAAATTCGGACACCGGAGAGTAAATAATAATATTTGTTTAATAACAAAAGTTATACATGTTTCTGTGGATTAAACAAGGTTAATTTGATCAGTCAAAAGTTTGATGGTTACTGATGTGAATCGTACACACCAATCTGTAAAGGAAGGTCCACTTGAAATTCCGACTACTGTCCATTTAAGGTTGTAAGATTTTGGTTTTCAAACGGGGGACCTCATTGATACTTATCTATATCTCACGTATATGTATGCAAAACAATGTACCCTAATGGACATTCCACAGTGGTACATATATATATATATATATATATATATACTACGCTATCCAACTGTACTTCCCACTAACAAGCATACCTTGAACGTTGGAAAACTTTGAAATTATTGTCGTCTTCGTTTTTTATTTTATTATGAAGCTTCGCTAAAAATGTTTGGAGCATATTTTCATGATGGCTTCCAACTGTTCTCCTACCTGTTATACAGATGCAGAAAAGAATATCTAAGAGAACTGTCATTACTTCAATCACAGGCATAGGCTCACAGTCACAAAATAAATGATAAAACTGTGGAATAGGAAGACGATTATTAGATTTATAATATTTTAATATAGATTAAACAGTTTACACAAACGGTCTTTTCTCCTGTAAGTTGATTTGAAGCTACTGGAAAAACTATTTGCCCTATAACAACAATAAAGGCATAAAACAGTACTTAAATGTCGTCTTTATAGTCCACAGTTTTATTGGTCTTCCTGTACATATAATTTTTAGTTCATACATGTAATAAAATACACTTCGGTAAAAATTGCTTTAATTCAAATGTGATGGATCAGAAATCCTATAAATGTTAATTACAATTTATTTTATTTAGATTTATTTTTATTCTAAATGGGAATTCATTGAAATATGCTGCTTCCTTTATGAATTAACTTGAGTTATAACTAGAATGTTGAGAATCTATCTATATATATATATAAAGTTGTAATCTCTGTTTGTTTGTATGTCCGATCATAACTCATGAACCCCTGTACTGATTTGCTTCAATTTTGATTGGGGAACTCAGGAGAATCACGGGGATGTTCAACTAGCTTTGTTTTGAGATTCCAAGTTGAGTGGGTCCACTTGTACAGGGAAAAAAACTAAAATTGTAATTTAAGACCAAGCACAGGTAAACGACTGGAGTTCCTATGAATAACCTGGGCAACATAAACATAAAGTTTAACATGACCTACATCATTTATACTTGATATTACGTAAGGGACTAAAAGCATATATCTCTTTCCACTGCAAAATTCAGCTGATACTATGACGTCATGGTTCTGAAGAGACAATTCATGATTTTTTAACAGTGGCAATTTTATCTTTTCCTAAGTGGTAGGCAATAACAATACAATGAAGACGACTTTTTTATTTCAGTTTTGATCGCTAACTAGCTTTTCTCGAATAACAAATTTACAAGTAATCCTTGAGAAGCTTTTTGAATTGACAGTTTCTCTTGACTTCTTTATTTATGTGTATCAATCTATTTAGTTTTCTTTCTGTTTTGACATTTCTGACACCATTTTAAATTAAACTTTTAGTTTTGATCATTTATAGATGTCGTCTTTTTAAAATTTGGATGAAACTATTTCACAATAATCCTGAGGCAGGAGCCCTGAGGAGTTTTGCGCAGTCGGCGTAGAACAGGCTCTCTGTCTGTCTTGTAATTATTCACCGACTGGGCTTCTGCCTCAGGGTTAATGTGAACGAATTTCATCCAAATCTTGAAAAGACGACATCTATTGTCCTATCTGTTATTTTAATTATCTAAATAGAAAACATGGGCTAACAAAATTTCTATTATAAATAAGCCTCAAACTAAATTCCAATTTTAATTTTTCTCTGGGGGAGAGGCTGCATGACATTGACGAGACTTTTTTATTCAGCAAAAATTTAAAAATTTTATTTCAATTTTGATTTACAATTAATCAACCTTCTTTTTTAATACTTGTAAACTTGTAATTCGAAAAATGCTTGTTAACAAACAACTTAAAGAAAAAAGTCGTCATCATGGTATTGATATAATTGCCTACCAATGTATAATATGTGAGTTTTGAATTGTGAAATGTTGATTGTGAATTGTGAGTATAGAGGGAGAGAGAGGAGAGGGATGAGATGGGAGAATCCTTATACAACGAGATCAAACAACGGAATAGACTAGCAAGGAAATATAAGAAAAAACTAAAAGCGTGCGAAATCAATACATTTTTTAAATCATTTGCCTTTAACTTGAAACAATGATTCATTTAAAAATAGAACATAAGGCTTTCCAGCATCAATAACTATAACAGATTTTATATTATTTTCACTTTAAATGAAATTTGTATAAATTTGTTTTTAAAAACAATCATATAATACCCGCGTGCAGGATAAGGGATGCTTGCAGGGATATGATGAACCACGAAACCCCCAGGAATTGTAATCATTATTATAATCATTCTATTTACACTACACAATTGCTGCGTCTAATGTTTATTGGACTATTTAAATTCATAACTTGAGTCTAGAAGTCGTCTTCCATGTTTTCTAGTTCTCACTGTACCAATCTCTGAAACTATTTGCCTAAAAATTTGATTGGGGAACTAGTTATAGAACGATGGGAATATTCTTAGGATGGTTTAAAAGTTCTAATTTGAGTGGGTTAACTTTACAGGAAAAACAACAAGTTTCCAGACAAAACTGGGTTTCTAAGCTACGTAATATGAATATGTGGAGAAATGATACATTTGTAGTTTCTCTCTAAACATGGATTCAGCAGAACTAGGGCAGTTTATTTGCAAATATCAAAATATTTTTATTTGTTTATAGAGTGTTGTGTCCGATTCCCTTTATATATTCAATTTCCAACATTTTTCTTCTTTAGAATAAAAAATGTTTTTTTTCGATGACTCCTGGAGTAAACCCTATCTTACAACGTTTTCAGCAATTAAAAGCGTTTCTACGGAAAACAGAAGGATAACTTTGCCCTTGATTAGTCGAAGGTTTAAAGGGTTACATTGTGAATCGAACATTCACCTCTTCAAGGGTTTCTAGAAATTACGTTCCCTTAAGACGTTGTTTTCCGTATCTTGCATGACATGGTTTTTAAAATGGCTAATTTACCAAAAATCTGCACTTTCAAACAAAAAGAACCAGATTACACTGAACGAGATCCACTGAACCCAGGAAAATAAAGAAAAATAATGTTTGCTTTTTCATTTCAAGAAGAGAACGGGTTGGTTGAGTGGAAACCAAAATGTGAAAAAGAATTGGGGGAATCTGGGAGAGAAGTAAAAGTAAACAAGTTTAGCAAAGGGAAAAAAAATTTGAGATAAGGGAATTTCTTTTACATAGCACAAGCAACGGAAAGGAATGGTTGAGGAAAGTAGAAATATAGATAGAAACGATAGTTTGGGGGAAAAAAGTAAAAGGAAAAGTATAATAATTAAGTATTATTTTAACAAATTAATTATTTTCTTTATCTAGAAATGAGAGATCGTCTTGAATCTGCTAGACAGGGTTTGAATTCTGAAATACTTTCAGCTCCTTGGCTGGGCATATAGATTTCAATACAGTGTGTTCCAAAACATCATTCTTCTGAACTCTGAATTCTATAGAATTATGCTAAATACTAAATAGTGAACCTATATATTTCTTCTCTTGTTCCTGTCATTTCCCGGGCAGATGCTTAGTTACTTAACCCTTTGTTGATATTCCTGCAGTACAGTACAATGCAGTTAATATCATCCAACCTTGTAAATGAGACAGCAAGGTAATCTCAAATTTGCAAATATTTTGCAGAATTTTGCAGAAAATGGTGGAATATAAGAAATCTACTAATTATAAATTGTTTCAGCAATGGCACGTGTGAATATAATTAAATCCATCGTTAGTGATCGCAGGCAACCTCACTCACCACTCGACAACGTTAATACTCCATACAATCCCATCAGGTAGGATCTCTTTATTCATGTAGGATCCCTTTATTCAGGTAGGATTCAGAATCCCTTTATTCAGGTAGGATTCCTTTATTCAATTAGAATCCCTTTGTTCAGTATAGGATCCCTTTATTCAGTATAGGACATTCAGGTAGGATCCCTTTATTCAGGTAGGATCCAGAATCCCTTTATTATAAGTATTAGATGTCTATTTTATGCTTTTAAAACATTAAATGTTTTTTTTTCTAAAAACAAATCTGAGAACTTTTGTGCTCTAAAGGAATTGAGTCTTTTCTAATACCTATATTGTTTCCACCTGATGGTGCAAACCTTTGATATTTCAAACTTAGAGTCTTTCATCTAACAGAATTGAAAGTTTGAAATATCTTGGGTCTACGGCATTGGGTTGCAAAGATATTGAGATTGGAAAATCATTGTTTGTGACAAAGACTCAATTTCCTTTTTTTCAAAAACATTATATTGATTCTGTCCGAAGAAGGTAGGCCTGACCGATTTTTTTAATTTATGTGCAAACATGGTGGTCTTAAAAATCTTACTTTATTATACTACATTCACCAGGAGCATCTTTCTTATGTCGAGATTTTTACATATCTTTTAATCAATTTAAGTATTTCTATTTGCAATCATTTTCTATTTTTTAGTTACTTTTTGATAAGGAATTACCAATCATGCTAAATAGGCCATGATATTTCAAATAGTCTGTTTTCTCTCTATGATATATAATAAATATATATTATAAGATTTACAAGGTTTACAAGGTTTACAAAGTT
The DNA here is from genome assembly GCF_000591075.1 of Eurytemora carolleeae. Taxonomy (NCBI): domain Eukaryota; kingdom Metazoa; phylum Arthropoda; class Copepoda; order Calanoida; family Temoridae; genus Eurytemora; species Eurytemora carolleeae. Next base: position 73,287 of record NW_019397151.1, read on the forward strand.
TACTCAAATCATTTTTAAAATTTGATGACTACGAAACAATAAAAAATTAAAATTCCAACTCTAACACTATCTCAGCGCGTAATCGAAGATAGATCAGATTTCAATTAAAAAATATACGTTGGGAGATATTGCGATGAAAAAGAATTCATACTCTACTCAAACTCTGATTATCTAATGCTGTTCTTTTGACCGTATATTTTCCAAATCACTTTGCTAAATTTCTTTTTGGTTTACTTTTTCTAACTTTAATAACTTGGGATTATAAATTACCCGCATTAAGTTTAAGATTGATAAATAAATTGATTGGTTGATTTCTAGGCATGTGATGATGAATACAACTATCATCATAAACTGTTCGGAAAGGGAGCAGTGGATAGAGATATGCTCTTCTATAATCCTCAGCTGGTCAGAGATTATGTAAACCAGATTCGTCGTGTTTAGCACAATACAACAAAAATTCATAAAGCCTCTATTATCAAATTTACTTCATAACTTAAGTGTAGACCTTTCTTTGGCCTCATATAGCTTGTGTTAATTCACGGAGCCATGATGAGAACAGTAAAAGTGTTTAGATCTTCTGCATCTTGTTATTTTTTACTTTGGCCTCATATAGCTTGTGTTAATTCATGGAGCCATGATGAGAACAGTGAAAGTTTTTAGATCTTCTGCATCTTGTTATTTTTTACTTCAAAAGCTGGATTTAATTATACTCATCATATTATTGTTTGTTTGTTTGCTGCCTTGCGTAAAATATAAAATGTTTAAATGAGAAAATAGAATAATTAATATTAATGTTTATTTCTGTATCCAATAATAATTCTTTTTGGTTTCAGATTAAATTTTAGTGCTTTATTATAAACATAATCAATAAATAAAAATTGCTTCCAATACAATCGATTCCATTCAATTTCAGTAAAAATCTAAAATCACAAATCAAAATAAAACTAGATAAGTATGCAGTAACAATTTATATCAATACCCCTGAAACGGAATTTGAAGAGAATATCGTTGGATAAACTCCCGAGTGTCTAGACATTTGTGTAATGTAGATTTTAATTAGTAGAACTAGAAATAAAAATACAAATCGTTTGATATAATAATTCGAACCAACAATTTTTATCTACAAAATTGTCTTAACCCAATTACGAAACCGTTAAGTATTCTCAACCATCAGCAGTGTGTACCGGTTTCTTGAACATCCTGTACATTTCAAAGATTGCTAAGATTATGTTCAGCCCCCCCCCCCCCTAAATACCTGCAATCTTGTCTGAATACCAGAATATATTTTCTGTTTTATACAGGGTGTCCCAAAACAAAGGGCCGATGAATATGTGTCCTATCATTGGCTTAAAAATGCACAAAAGGGCTGAATAACACAACTCATCCTTTTTTCGGAGACCCTGGATTTTATAAGTATATATATATACATATATATATTATATATATTCATGTCTTCCATCCCCTATATGGAGTTTAAACACAATTTCTGAGTTTGAAATATTTAAAACTAAATCGCCAGAGGGAGTCCTACATTTATACCAATATTATTTTACAAATTCTTTATATAAAACTAGAATCTAGGGTGTATATAAAACTAGGAATCCAAGGTGGTATATAAAACTAGGATCTAGGGTGTTATAAAACTAGGATCTAGGGTGTATATAAAACTAGGAATCCAAGGGTGTATAAAAACTTAGGATCTAGGCTGTATAAAAAACTAGGATCTAGGCTGTATATAAAACTAGGATCCAGGGTGTATATAAAACTAAGAACCTAGAGTGTATATAAACCTAGGATCTAGGCTGTATATAAAACTAGGAATCCATGGTGTATATAAAACAGTGTGTATAAACCTTGGAATCCAGGGTGTATATAAAACCAAATAGATTGTGAAGTACAATAGCTGGCAACGCTGAATCTTGTAAATCATCAACTAGTTTGACAAAATGTCTTCTTTCTTTTTACATTTTTACATTTACATATTTACGCTTGTTAGGTCGTGTGTAATTGGTCGTTTTTTCGGTTGCCATATATTGTACTTGACAATTTATTTGTTTAAAACTAGGAATCCATGGCGCTACTTACATTAATTAAATCAGACATAAACATTATACATGATACTTGTATTTCATTTAGGATGTATACTACGTATCATCTTATTTCTTAATCGTATTTCTATTGTCATCAAATTTTCCTATTACTGGTTTAGAGTAGGTTTACAGAAAGTAAAATTGAGTATGTTAAGTCTATGTATGCATTATCTGATATACATGGTTTCTTTTATGTATTTTTTGCATGTCTAATTCGAAACGATGTCATTCAATTCTTCGTCTGATGAAGTTATCACTAAATATTTTCAGTTGTGTGTGGTTCTCAATAAAAGACTATTTTAATCCTGAACAGCGATAAATACATCTGAGCGATTTCAAGTCCCACCCAAGACTTTACCAAAGGAAATGAGTCTTTGCTCCAAACTAAGATTTTAAAATCCCTTTATCTTTTCAACCTGATTTTGTAAATCTTTGATATTTCAAACTTAGATTATTTGATTAATTAATTGTTTGAAATATCTAAGGTCTACGACATTGGGTTGCAAATATGTAGGGATTAGAAAATCAGAGTTTGCGACAAACACTCAATTCCGTTCAAAGTTTTGGGAAACACCATTTACATGAATATGCAAACATACAGATATAATAGAAAGAAAAATTTACATATGTGTGGATATACCCCTATTTCCCTGTCCATCCAATCTGCTAGATGTTTGATTAAAATTAAATTGTTTTAGTATTTTATCCTAGTTTGATGGATATGCTTGTGAAAAGTCGGCACGGGAAATTAATTCTACAGAATAATCCAGAAAACAGAAGTTGAATAATGTATTTGAGAATTAAAAGCAGAAAACTGCCAAAGAATGTATTTATATGATATAGCAGAAAACCGCCAAAGAATGTATTTTTGTGAAAAAGCAGAAAACTGCCAAAGAATGTACTTTTGTGAAAAAGCAGAAAACTGCCAAAGAATGTATTTATGTGATAAAGCAGAAAACCGCCATAGACTGTATTTATGTGATAAAGAAGAAAACCGCCAAAGAATGTATTTAAGTGATAAAGCAGAAAACCGCCAAAGAATGTATTTTGTGATAAAGCAGAAAACCGACAAAGAATGTATTTATGTGATAAAGCAGAAAATTGCCAAAGAATGTATTTATGTGATGTAGCAGAAAACTGCCAAAGAATGTATATATGTGATAAAGCAGAAAACCGCCAAAGAATGGATTTATGTGAAAAAGCAGAAAACCGCCATAGAATGTATTTATGTGATAAAGCAGAAAACCGCCAAAGAATGTATTTATGTGATATAGCAGAAAACCACCAAACAGTATATTTATGTGATAAAGCAGAAAACCGCCATAGACTGTATTTATGTGATAAAGAAGAAAACCGCCAAAGAATGTATTTAAGTGATAAAGCAGAAAACCGCCAAAGAAAATACAGCTCAATAATGTATTGCTGTTTTTAAAGCAGAAAACCCCCAAAGAATGTATTTATATGATATAGCAGAAAACCGCCAAAGAATGTATTTTTGTGAAAAAGCAGAAAACTGTCAAAGAATGTATTTATGTGATAAAGCAGAAAACCGCCAAAGAATGTATTTTGTGATAAAGCAGAAAGCCGCCAAAGAATATATTTATGTGATAAAGCAGAAAACTGCCAAAGAATGTATTTATGTGATAAAGCAGAAACCGCCAAAGAATGTATTTTGTGATAAAGCAGAAAACCGACAAAGAGTGTATTTATGTGATAAAGCAGAAAACTGCCAAAGAATGTATTTATGTGATATAGCAGAAAACCGCCAAAGAGTATATTTATGTGATAAAGCAGAAAACCGCCATAGACTGTATTTATGTGATAAAGAAGAAAACCGCCAAAGAATGTATTTAAGTGATAAAGCAGAAAACCGCCAAAGAAAATACAGCTCAATAATGTATTGCTGTTTTTAAAGCAGAAAACCCCCAAAGAATGTATTTATATGATATAGCAGAAAACCGCCAAAGAATGTATTTTTGTGAAAAATTAGAAAACTGCCAAAAAATGTATTTATGTGATAAAGCAGAAAACCGCCAAAGAATGTATTTTGTGATAAAGCAGAAAACCGACAAAGAATGTATTTATGTGATAAAGCAGAAAACTGCCAAAGAATGTATTTATGTGATATAGCAGAAAACCGGCAAAGAATGTATATATTTGATAAAGCAGAAAACCGCCAAAGAATGCATTTATGTGAAAAAGCAGAAAACCGCTATAGAATGTATTTATGTGATAAAGCAGAAAACTGCCAAAGAATGTATTTTTGTGATATAGCAGAAAACCGCCATAGAATGTATTTTGTGATAAAGCAGAAAGCCGCCAAAGAATATATTTATATGATAAATCAGAAAACTGCCAAAGAATGTATTTATGTGATAAAGCAGAAAACCGCCAAAGAATGCATTTATGTGATAAAGCAGAAAACCGCCAAAGAATGTATTTATGTGATAAAGCAGAAAACCGCCAAAGAATGTATTCATGTGATAAAGAAGAAAACCGCCAAAGAATGTATTTACGTGATAAAGTAGAAAACCGCCAAAGAATATATTTATGTGATAAAGCAGAAAACTGCCAAAGAATATATTGGCATGATAAAGCAGAAAACCGCCAAAGAATATATTTATGTGATAAAGCAGAAAACAGCCAAAGAATATATTGGCGTGATGCAGCAGAAAACAGCTAAATAATGTATTGCTGTTTTTAAAGCAGAAAACATCTAAAGAAACGATTTTTATTTTAACAACAGAAAACAGCAAAAGAATGTATTGGTGTGTTAAAATAGAAAACAGCTAAAGAGCGTATTGATGTTTTTAAAGCAGAAAACATCTAAAGAAAGTATTATTATAATCATAAAGCAGAAAGCAGTTAAAGAACGCATTGAATAATGTGTTTGGCATGATACAGAAGAAAACATATATATTGTTTAACATTTGCACATGATCGTGTGGAAATTGCGAAAATAGGAATTTTGATCCACAAGGAAGTATAAATCAAGGCGCAAACAAAACTTTGAGCGCAATTATTTTTAAACTCTGCTGTAAACCCTGATGTAATGATGAAAGTTCCATGAACTAAAACCAGTATTTGAATCATATGAAACCGCTCAAAGATCATACATCAGTTGTCAGAAAAGTTTGCCGCCTATTTCCTTCTCAACCCGAGCAAATTCCAGATGCAGTTGGTGGCGGCAGGAGGGGGACATAAAGAACACAATATTAAAAAACAGGGAAAATATTCTTCCATTGGTTTTAGATGAAAATTCTTTCAAAAAATAATGTTTAAATTTGTGGTTTGCATACTTAGTTTGTAAAGTATCTTTATGGTTTATAGCAGACATTTTTGCACGTACACCATTTGTCTTTAAAAAAAAGTTGTCACTTTTATTAAGTAAAGAGAATATTTATTGGAAATTAAAATCTAAGGTTTCGTTTTACCCCATTTTTGGTCCGAGCATCCGTTACAAATTCTTTATCCAGGGTTTCCTTTAATGGAAGGCGAGGGAATGGTCCATGTTTAAAGGGGAAGCAAAGAGGGATCTTACATATAAAATGAGGGAAAACAACGTTACAATAACTTAATATAAAGTCGATGATGGTTTCTCGTCTTAGATTTTAGCTCTGATTTCACTCTGATTTTGCTCCGATTTCGCTCCGGTTTCGGTCCTGTTTGTGCTTCGATTTTCGCTTCAATTTCGCTCCAGTTTCGCTCCATTTTCGCTCCGGTTTAGCTCCGATTTCGGTTCCGACTTAACTTCGGTTTAAGCTTTAACTTCAGATAATTAAAAAGTAATAAAGGGTAAAACTGAAAAAAGCTTCAAGTAACCATAAATTGGTTGAGTGATGTGGATAAAAGCAGTTTGTTGAAACTCGACAGAATTCATACTTTTATGTCCAGTTGTCTTTGGTCAAATTGTATTCCCAGTGGAGAGAATGCTGAAATGAAAATATGCAATGAATATATATATATGTATATATATGCATATACATATAAAATATTTTAAACGAAATAATGCATGTTTTAAAACATAAAAACCTATCTTAGGAACCCAGCTGTACTTAGAACCTAATGTCTCTTGTTAAAGTCAATCTACATGACTTTTAAACCATTTAAGAACATCCAAGTGGTTCTAACGAGTTCCCCACTCAAAATTTGAGGCAAATTGGTCCAGGGGTTCCTCAGTTAAGATCAGACATCGAAACAGTTTTCTATTGAGGAAGGAAAGATTATCAAAAGTTAGAAAATTTTAGAAGAAAACCCTCATCTTAACACTTCATGTTATGTTTTCAAATTCAACGGAATGAAAGTTTCTGAAATTCTTAAATTTCAGACGCGGCTTAAATATGCTTGTATCCACATAAAATTGTATTCAATGTTAAAATATAAGCCGGCGCTTAATTGAAACCAGTTTTTGCGGATTCGATACGCGGCTAAAATTCATTCAATTCGGACACTGGGAAAAAATAAAAAAATAAGAAATCAAAGTTATCATCTGGGACAATATTCTATTTCAATGTGATTGTTAGGGAAGACTAGCACTTATTTTGTTTAATGTTTCTCCTAATATTTCAAAGAAAAATAGTTTCTCTCTAAACTTTAAAGAGTTTTTAAAATGACTTTTACAAATACTAATTGTTTTTCCTTTTTTGTTTTCTAATTAGTTATATCACTGAGAACAAAAACATTTTTAGGTAAAATATTTATTCTGAAGACTAAATAAAGTTTTAGAATAACAAAGGAATTGAGTTATTGCCACGCACATAAATCCCTGTATATTTGCAACCTGATTGTGTAATCTTTGCTATTTTAAACTAAGATTGTTTGATCTGACTTAATTTATCGTTTAATATATCAAAGTTTTATGCCATTGGGTTGCAAATATATAGAATTTAGAAAATCAGACTCAATTCCTTTATTCTGAAAAAAAAACTTATCTTTCGTGTATAGTACCGTTAATCTTAAATGCTTTATCTTAATAATTCAATGTGGGCAATTTTAAATCTAGGGAGAAATAATGAAACCCTCAATTAAATATGAAGATCAATATTTAATCTGGAGATTTACAGCACAAAAGCTTTGACTTCATATATGCCGTATACATAGAGAATAGAATATATAGAGAGGAATTAAAAGAATCTCTCGGTATGAATTTTTTCAGTCCCTTTCAGCCTGAAAGGGAGTTCAAAGTGTACAAATCATGTAAATGTTCACAAATTATATGCAGTAGAGTACATTAATACAGTATGTTCCCTAGACTATCCATTTCAATTTCGAATTTTCTAAACTGTTAAATAAACTTTATAATGAATTAGGTGAATAAAAACATCATTTGATTTATAGTTATAACGGAAAATCATCGTTTGTAAAGTGGAAGGCATAGAGTCTATGTGAAATGATCATTGGTCAATTATGAAACCAGCCTATTTCATAATTTGGTTTTCTTTTAACAATAATTTTAGATTTTCTATAAAATGATGTTCCAGGGCCCAACAGGTTATATAGCATAAATATGTGAAGTACACCTGCAGTATGGAAACAGTACAACAAAATGGCCGTTTTACACTTTTTTCTAGTAAATTCCTCTCTATATATTCTTTTCTTTATGGCCGTATATTGTGTATGTAAACATACGATGAACTTTCTTGTAAAGAAAAAAATCAGAAATAAACTGTTTTTAAAATTGGAGATTCTTATGAAGAAGTCCGGTGCATGGTCAACTCTATTGTTAAATGTCTATGCGGAAATTTAAAAGAATTAATTTGTTTTGATTTTATATATTTGTAAGTTTTAGTAATAAAAGGATTCAAGACTTCTGAGATGTTTCGATGTCTAAATATATTGTTTTCAATATTAACACAACCTTTAAATTTCATGTTTTAAACCCCGCTATCCGAGCACTGTCCTAGGGTTATAAACGGAAACCCTGGTGTTTAAGATTAAACAGTTTTAGGATGGGTTCAGCTCTGGATACCTCCATACATTCCAACCCAGATACTTCCATACAGGGTAGGTTTTTCATCCAGTTATTCATCTTTAAAACAGCTCTTCCGTAGAGTTATCTCGATATATTTTTTGCAACAAGACTTTTTTAAAACATTTGAATACAACAATACAGTTGTTCTTCTCTGTAATTCTTTTTAAGTAAAGGAGCTGAGTTTTTGCCACAAACTCTGGTTTTCTAACCCCCTTATCTTTGCAACCCAATGTCGTAGATCTTTAATATTTCAAACTCTTAATTCTGAAAGATCAAATAGCCTAAGTTTGAAATATCTAAGGTTTGTACCATCAGGTTGCAGAGATAAAGGGATTAGAAAATTTTAGTTTGTGTCAAAAACTCAGTTCCTTTCCTCTGAAACCCTTCTAAGTACATTTCTCCCCTGTAAACCTTCTAAGTACAGTACATTTCTCCCCTGTAAACCTTCTCAGTAGAGTACATTTCTTTCCTGTAAACCTTCTCAGTACAGTACATTTCTCCCCTGTAAACCTCCCCAGTAAACCTTCTCATTACAGAACAGTTCTCCCCTAAAGCGTTCTCAGTGATTTCTCTCCTTAAACCCTCTCAGTACATTTGTTCATAAACCTTCTGAGTAAGTTTTTCCATTGTAAAATTTCTCAGGACATTAAACCTTCACAGTACATTTCTCCACTGTACACCTTTTCAGTACATTTCTTCTGTAAATCGTCTTAGTATACTTTTCCACTGTGAATATTCGTAGTACATTTCTCCACTATTAACCTTCTCAGAATATTTCTCCCTATAAACCTGCTCAGAATATTTCTCCCTATAAACCTTCTCTGAACATTTCTCCACTATAAACCTGCTCAGAACATTTCTCCCTGTAAACCTTCTCAGAACATTTCTCCCTATAAACCTTCTCTGAACATTTCTCCACTATTAACCTTCTTGCAGAACATTTCTCCCTATAAACCTTCTCAGAACATTTCTCCCTGTAAACCTGCTCAGAACATTTCTCCCATAAACCTTCTCAGAACATTTCTCCCTATAAAACTGCTCTGAACAGTTCTCCCTATAAACCTTCTCAGAACATTTCTCCCTGTAAACCTTCTCAGAACATTTCTCCCTGTAAACCTTCTCAGAACATTTCTCCCTATGAACCTTCTCAGAATAATTCTCCCTATTAACCTTCTCAGAATAATTCTCCCTATAAACCTTCTCAGAACATTTCTCCCTATAAACCTTCTCAGAAAATTTCTCCCTATAAACCTTCACAGAACATTTCTCCCTATAAACTTACTCCGAACATTTCTCCCTATAAACCTTCTCAGAATAATTCTCCCTATTAACCTTCTCAGAATAATTCTCCCTATAAACCTTCTCAGAACATTTCTCCCTATAAACCTTCTCAGAATAATTCTCCCTATAAACCTTCTCAGAATAATTCTCCCTATAAACCTTCTCAGAATAATTATCCCTATAAACCTTCTCAGAACATCCTTTGCTGTAAAATATTGCAGTACATTTATTCCCTGTGGATGAGTTTTTTGTAAACAGTAAAGATAAAAAATAAATAAATAAAAGAAAGGATAAATATAAGAATGAATGGTACTGTGTAAACCGTCAAGATATAGAATAAATAAAAGAAAGGATAAATAAAAGAATGAATGGTATTGTGTAAACAGTAAAACTATAGGATAAATAAAAGAAAGGATAAATATAAGAATGAATGGTATTGTGTAAACAGTAAAGATATAGAATAAATAAAAGAAAGGATAAATATATGAATGAATGGTATTGTGTAAACAGTAAAGATATTGAATAAATAAAAGAAAGGATAAATACGTATATATGAATGGTAGTGTATAAACAGTAAAGATATAGAATAAATAAAAGAAAGAAGAAATACATCTATATGAATGAATGTTAGAGTTTAAACTTCTGACCACATGATAATATTCTAGCCTCCATTCATTCAACTTTTCTTCTCAGCTTATTAATAATAAATCATGTTTAATTAGTGTCTCTAATATCATTCATGTTTTCACATAATATTTGCCAAGGATTTTAGCATATATATATATATTTCTGTATATATATAGTAATGATTATAATTGTGTGGGAAGCTTCATTAATTTGATAAAATTGTATCTTTGACCAATTCTTTAATGTTTTTCCGTTTTTTTTTGTCGGAGTATTTGTTTTACCCACCAAACATTTAAAAATATTTATTTATTATTACTTTTTTAAAAGGGGAGAGGGAGGGGGGGGGGGGAGGGGTAGTAAGGTGAATAAAGAAATTTTTATAGGAAAAATCAATCGTTTTTTTTACAGTGATTTTACAACTAGAAAACTCTGAAATACGAAGACGACTTTACAGCAATACTAAAGTGTATTTTATGTTGTTTCAAAGAACATAGTTTTACTAGACACTTATTAAATCCCTAATTAAGTGAAATGGGCCTGTTTACACTGCACAATTTCTGTGTCTCATGCTCATTGGATTATGTAAAGTCATAACTTTACTCTAAAAGTCGTCTTCATATTCTGGAGAAATAAGAGCCAATATATGAAAAATAACAACGCAAATAAAAGCCTTTAATATGAGCTAAGCATAATTAAGGAATACAAAATTAAATGGTTCTATTTTAAACAATTCAAAGACTCAAAATAAATTTTCAAATTGAAATTGAAAATTAATTTTAAATTCATGAAGACGTTTTGAAAATATAAGAAGAATACTAAATTTTGTTGGCCCGGTTAAATAAGGCAATATTTAAAATCCTAATTTAATGAATGAATAAAATTTGTTTTATGATTTTTGAATAATAAATCAAATACAAATTTGAAGTAGACTGTCGAACTAAAAAAACTCAGGGAAAAAACTTTGATTTTTCGTCAGAAACATTTTCAAAATATGAATGATATTAATCAACCACAAGACACAAGTTGATAACTATCTATCTATTTATCTACCTAATTACATGTTGTAGATCTAGTAGCATCACACCTGAGATCCAAGTAAACATGCAACTAATCAATTATCATCTAGTTTTCACCCATTCCCATTCATCCTAGGGGTGTAGGAAGATTTAAATAAAACTATTTTTATCATCGAGGGGAGGGGGGGGGGGGGTTATTTAAAACAAGCCAATCTTGAAACTATGAATTCGATGATTTTCAGCCCTAAAAATTTTATCTCAGAAAAAATTTTGACTAATTCTACCTTAAAATAAAACTTTCCAAATAGTTATAATGACCAGGTCTGATTGTGTTTTCTTAAGCTAAAAAATAAATATGGTTTAAAAGGAAAATATTTTTTGTCCCTGATTTGGAGACATGACAATCGGAAGTAATGTTTTCAGCAAATTCTAATTGTTGATCAGTATTTATAAATACATCTTAACTACCATATCTCCTCGGGTAAATAAACACTTTATCCTGAAAGGAACTGTAAATGTAACTTCAAAATACCCTCCATTTAAAAGAGAGTGGCATGTACGATTTACAACAGTACCTTATAAACCCTCATTTGACCAAAACTGAGGAAGATTTGGTCGTTTTTCTAGCTTGGACAACAGTGTTTTATTCTGATTATTTCCTCCCAATGGTTCTGTAGCAGAAAATGTGAAGATAACAATGTAGACATACCATATTTAAAATTATGAGTTAATCTATAGATAAATTGTTTGTTTGTTTATTTGTTTGTCTGTTTGTATCCAATAAACGTCAAAACGGCTGAACCGATCGGGCCCAATTTTTTTGTGGGACATCTAGGGACCCCAGGGAAGGTTTCTGAATGATCAAAATTTCAAATATTTGTCTCCATCAAAATTCGATCTTCATTAAATTTTTGAAAATTTTGAAAATCCACGAAATTTTTTGCGCAAATCCGCGAATTATTTTTGTTTTGTTTTACGATGTACACAAAGAGAACATGTTCACAATCAATTTAGAAGATGGGCGCGAAGCGCCCTAAAAGCCTTGTATGTATATATTTTATGTATCCTTGATCAGACAAAGCTTTTAAGGACGCCGTTGTCAATCGGACATCTCACTTTAGAAATGGAGAGTCATTTGAAATTACGACTACAGTCCTTTAATACTAAAAGTTATTATAAATAATCCTGTATTTTATATTTTGAAAGTTAAAAGAGTATGGCCTTTATAAGCATAAAAAAATAAGATAACCGATAATTGGATGGCAACTAAAAAAAATAAAACTTAAGTTTTCGTATCCTTATATCCTTGCAACTTGATAGTGTAAACGTTTGATATTTCAAACTTTGAATAATAATTCTAACTATAAAATTGTGATTCTTAATTTTGATCTTTTGAATTAAAAACGAAACTTTTGAACAAAATATTTACAGCCCAGAACATTTCTATCCTACTGCGGGGAGTCATGTTTTAATTTATATCATTACAATTTTTTTCGAATTTAAAAAATTCATTCTTGTTTAGATGGAAGATTTCTCACGGTTCTCGGCAGAAAACGACGACATTTCATCTTCTCCTTCCTCGGAATCATCTTTGGAATCATCGCCAAGTACTCCTAGTACTCCTGGTAGCCGATCAACAGAACCCCAAAAAAAGTCGGATATCGAAGATTCACCGAAAAGTTCTAAACAGAAAAGTTCCGAGACAATGTGGGGCTCAGGACAAACTGGGTTTGGTGGAGGCCAATCCTACAACCAAGGACAATCTGGAGGACAGTATCAAGAGCTTGGTCAACCTCGAGGTCAATTTTCAAATCAAAGAGGACAGTTTCAAGATCAATTCTCCGGCCCATCAGGATTTCAACCAAACCCAGGTATTTATAGAAATAACGTTTATAAAAAATCAGACCCAGGAAACATTTTCACCGACTATATGTGCCGATAGCGATGATGTCGAGTAAATAATTCTGGACTTTATATGTTCGCCATCGGTTTGTCGAGTTAAAATGTTTGCATGGGAAATAATTTTGATCTTTAGAAGAAGAAAAAACATATATATTTAAGGATTCGGTTTCTCTAGTTCAAATTTATCCCATCGGCCCGGGTTCCAACAACCTTCAGGTACTGAATTGCACAAAACTCTACTTTACTGTACTGTACTGTACTGCACTGTACTGTACTGCACTGTACTGTACTGTACGTTACTGTACTGTACTGTACTGTACTGTACTGTACTGTACTGAACTGTGCTGTAGTGTTCAGTATTGTACCGTACTGTACTTTAAAATCCTCGAAAAAAAGTATTTATATCTTAAAGATTGTTTAAAGAGCCTAACTATTCTATTTTATTATGAATTTTAGCATTTTTAATAAATGATTGATTACAGGTTATTTGGTGGATTCTGGTTCAACAAGACCAGGGTTTTCCTTCCACCAATTTAGCACACCAATAACACAAGGTAAAATATCCAAAAATATCCAAACATATTATTTAACATAATGGAAATATCGAAGACGATATTCGAAATTGTGATTTTATATTACAGATTATGGACCACCAAAGATCGAACCTGAAGAAGATAAAGGGACTGTTTTCAATTGTCCACCAAATTCTGAGGATCGACTCAGGTAACGAGAAAATAAACCTTTAATAGAATATTTGAACTGAATTCAAATTTTAAGGATTCTGCTTTTATTGTGATTTTAAACTTATTTTCAAAAAATTGAACCCAAAATGTTTTGTGCATGGAGAATAATATATAAAACTTAAGAACTGAAAGAGTATACGAGGAACCAGCTCCTGGAGAATTCACAATTGAGAAAACAGAAGAATCTGAACCTGGATCCCCTTCTCATAATCCTACAAGGTATAATTAGGATTTTCACTTCTGGAATTAGAAACAAGCTGTTTTGATGTTTTGAAATTCTCAAAATTTACAAGTGCAAGGTTGGTATGCTCTAACCAAAGGCTTTAAAGTGATTAGATTGACTTTTGTACTGCATGCAATGATGCTCATTCTTTGCAACCTGATGATGCAAACCTTTGACATTTCTAACTTAGATTTTTTACCTATTAGGATTAATGGTATACAATATCAAAATTACAATATTCCCCATTTTTAAATTTTCTTATCTAATCTTTAAATTCTAAATACTGAATTTTACTGATTAAATTATTTCTAGAACGAAAAGAGTGAAGTTACGAGACATGATGTCACGTGTTGTTAAATCTGCTCTCAGGTATTAGCAATTCAAAATATTTTTTCATTCTTTAACATATTTACATTGACTCCTTGAAAACAAAACAAACAAATCAAACTTAGTCTAGCAAAGAAACGTCTCTCGGCCCCTAAATCCTCCCCCTCCCCCCCCAAAAAAAAATGCAAATGTACAAATAAATTTGATACAAGCTTTAGAACCCAGCGATGCGGCCCCAGGGTACGTATAGCTCCTCCCGTCGTTTACCCGCGCTTGGACGTGAATTACGATTTTAGCTATTTTTCCTTTAAAAGGTGGACCCACTCGGCACTCAATTTAGAAACTCAAAGCCAAGCCAAGAACATTGTCGTGGTTCTCACGAGTTCCCCAATCTAAATTTGAGACAAATTGGTCAAGGGGGGTTTCATGAGTTACGATCGTACATATAAACAGACACCTAAACAGAGATAACAACTTTATATATATACATTATACATATTAAACATACTTTAACTACTCCAGCTCTTTACTTTTGGACATTGGAATTTATGTAATCTTAATGATCTAAATTAATTTTTAAAAACTATTTTGTTTAGTAATCAAGAGTTTGAAAGGGAAGCAGATAGATTCAATCGGTGAGTTGACAATTTTAATAAATCTGTTTTAAACTTAATAGATTCAATCGGTGAGTTGAATTTTAATAAATCTGTTTTAAACTTAATAGATTCAATCGGTGAGTTGTTAATTTTAATAAATCTGTTTTAAACTTAATAGATTCAATCGGTGAGTTGACAATTTTAATAAATCTGTTTTAAACTTAATTATAATTTTCACTTTGTCTAACAACTGTATTTCAGGGAGCTGACTGTTAGTATGGCTGGTCAAGATGAATTCATCAAGACGGAAAAATAAATTCAAAATTATAAAATCAAAACTTTCAGTACTTTTTTTATGTTCAATATATTATAAGAGTATATTTCCAACCTTGTATGATGTATATAAAATATTTATATTTTTCACCTTGATTAACAATTGTTAAATCTTCAAACTAAGAATAAGATTTAGAAAAAAGAGACACGAAGAGGTTCGCCAAACAGATTTTTAAACAAAAACAAACCAACACATATTTTCTGACACTGACACTGAATCTACAATGAACTGAGCTAGGTGGTTTAAAAATCAGATGTTGCTTATATATCTGGTTCAAATGTTCTTTTCTTGTGATAGCCTTAAACCAACCTAATTTTAATTATTTTTATTATTGTCGTGAACTTTAGAAAACCAGTGATTGACTTGAACTGATCTTTATATTTTTATATCTTTATATTTATATATTTGTATTAGATACTTTTGTGAAATATATGTAAACATTTATTTTTAATGAATTATTTTTTACTTTAAGTATATATGAATGTAAAATTAGCAAAAGAGAGAAATAACTACAAAAAGGGGGCCTTCTGACTTCATTAATTGAGATTTCTCTGATATTCAATGTGGGCATTTTTAAATCTAAGGATATCCATACTTCTTGGTAACCTCGAGGTCTTACTACTGCTAGGTCCCCATGACTACTATGAATCCTCTAGGTTTCCCTAACACTATGGTCCTAGGTCCCCTTACTACTAGGTATACTTTTGGTTCCCCTACAACTAAGTATCTCCTAGGTCCACCCTACTACTAGGTATTCTCCAGTTCCATTTATTACTAGGTATCCCCTAGGTCACCCTCCAACTAGTATACTTTAGGTTTCCCTAATACTAAGTATCCGCTAGGTCTCCCTACTTTTAGATATTTTCTAGGTCTCCCTACTGCTAGGTATCCTCTAGGCCCCTCTAGTACTAGGTATCCTCTAGGTCCCCCTACTACTAGTTATCATCTAGGTCTCCCTACTACTAGATATCCTCTAGGCCCCTCTACTATTAGGTATCCTCTAGGTCCCCCTAGTACTAGATATCCTCTAGGTCTCCCTACTGCTACATATACTCTAGGTCCTCTTACTACTAGGTATTCTCCAGGTCCTCTTCATACTAGGTATTTTCTAGGTCCACCTACCGCTAAGTATCCTCTAGGTCTCTTTTCAGCTAGATATACTCTAGGTCTCCCTACGACTAGGTATTTTCTAGGTCCCCCTACTGCTAGGTATTCTCAAGGTCCTACTACTAGGTATACTCTAGGTCCCCCTACTACTAGGTATTCTCAAGGTCCCCCTACTACTAGGTATCCTCTAAATCCCCCTACCACTAGGTATTCTCTAGGTCCCCCTACTACTAGGTATCCTTTAGGTCCCCCTACTACTAGGTATCCTCTAGGCCCCTCTACTACTAGGCATCCTCTAGGTCCCCCTACTACTAGGTATCCTCTAGGCCCCTCTACTACTAGGTATCCTCTAGGCCCCTCGACTATTAGGTATCCTCCAGGTCTAGGCCCCTCTACTACTAGGTATCCTCTAGGTCCCCCTACTACTAGGTATCCTCTAGGCCCCTCTACTACTAGGTATCCTCTAGGTCCCCCTAATACTAGGTATCCTCTAGGCCCCTCTTCTACTAGGTATCCTCTAGGTCCCCCTACTACTAGGTATACTCTAGGTCCCCCTACTACTAGGTATCATCTAGCTCCCCCTACTACTAGGTATCCTCTAGGCCCTTCTACTACTAGGCAACCTCTAGGTCCCCCTACTACTAGGTATACTCTAGGTCCCCCTACTACTAGGTATCCTCTAGGCCCCTCTACTACTAGGTATCCTCTAGGCCCCTCGACTATTAGGTATCCTCCAGGTCCCCCTAGTACTAGGTATCCTCTAGGTCCCCCTACTACTAGGCATCCTCTAGGCCCCTCTACTACTAGGTATCCACTAGATCCCCCTAAAACTAGGTATCCTCTAGGCCCCTCTTCTAGTAGGTATCCTCTAGGTCCCCCTACTACTAGGTATACTCTTGGTCCCCCTACTTCTTGGTATCATCTAGGTCCCCCTACTGCTAAGTATTCTCAAGGTCCTCCTACTACTAGGTATTTTCTAGGTCCCCCTACTACATGGTATCCTCTAGGTCCCCCTACTACTAGGTATCCTCTAGGTCCCCCTACGGGTTCCCTAGGTCTAGAAAGATCTCTAGGGCTATATTTGTATTCCTTGTATAAAACTATCCTGACACCTAATTAACTCCGTTAGCTAAACTTCCAACTAGAAACTGCATAATTCATTAAACTCTCCACTAGCCAGGGGGCACCACCATACAGTATTCAGACGTTAGTTATATTCATTTAAAGGGGCTCACCCTAGACTAAGCTTTTGTGCAGATTTTTTTAAGAGAAGGCACTTTCTGTAAGATAAGTCGTTTAGACAGTTGAGGTTGATTTCTGCCTAGTGAAAAAGAATTAGGTCGTGGTGGAACACGCAATTCGGGAACAACAAAACCTAAACACTGTATGGCACGGGCAACTGTATGAACTAAAAAATAATAACCATGGCATGGATATATCATAGACATGCTTTGGTCCATGGATTAAGCCGGTAATTTTCTAGTTGTTCAAATATATTCGTTAGCTGTATGTGTTATTGTAGTGTATTGTTAAAGAATGTTTAGTATTTCTAAATGTGAGTTTATATTTAATGATTTGTTTGCTTTTTACCATCCTCTCCAGTTCATTAAACTAACCTTCTTTTTACTGCAATATAAAGCAATGGAGGATTAAGAATAGGGATATCAGCAAACTTGTAGGAAGTGTGTTCAGTCGGCAGGGAGGATTAATAATTAAACAGAAAATACCAGATGAAGGATTTCACGATTTTATACATGGAGGTTTGAAAGGAATCTCTTGCCACAAACTCAAGTTTTCTAGCAACGTACTCGTGAAAACTTTTGATATTTCAAATTTAAATTATTTAACCTACCAGAAATTATGTTTTATAATATCTAAGGTCAACGACACTGTGATGTACAGATATAGGGATTAGAAAATCAGTGTTTTAATCCTTTATAAAAGTAAAAATAAAAATAAATAACTGAAAAATATAAAATATTTTATTTCAGGGTTAAATATAAAGAATTTAAAGTTACTGAAAATCCAAAAAATTGTCTTGAAAAGAGATCAAAACATTTGTTTTGTTAATCCTTTAAAAAAGAAATAATCGTTGTCATAACAATGTTAATTTTCTAGGTCTCTGAAGCAGGTGCGTAGACAGGATTTGAGATAGATAGATAAATAGATAGATAGATAGATAGATAGATAGATAGATAGATAGATAGATAGATAGATAGATAGATAGATAGATAGATAACTCCCTCCTCCTCCCATACCCATCCTTCTCGCTCCGCCCCTACACCCAAACACTTTCTCCTCGGCTATATTTAATTAATGTTCTTGATACAATAGAAAATTAATCTGAAGAAAGAAAATATTCGACCAAACAGAATAGCAGAGAATAGGGAAGAATATAGAAATAAGTTTGCCAGGTTCTTTCACCGAGTATCCCTAAAAGAGCTGGCAGCCTTTGGAGCCTGCTTACAGTCGGGGAGGGAGATTTCCCCCCTCAAACCCTTCCTGTAAAATGTCCTTATAAGATATTTCTGAAATTCCTTAATTCTAACTTTATCAGATAATCAGATAATGGGAGGTTTACATAAACTGTTAACAGCTATTGCCACTTTTAAGTGCATTATTAATTATGTTTAAACAAAAAATATCATATAATAATAATAATACACATTTACATTAGAATTAGTTTTACAAGGCTTATAAATAAAGCTAAATCCATAGAATAATTCAAATAACAGATAGGACACAATATGTCGTCTTTTCAAGATTTTAAGTATTTCGTTCACATTAACGATTAAAATAATATTTTGAACGAAATATTTTAAATCTTGAAAAGACGACATCTTGTCGGCCGCACAATAATTTTTTCGAAGCACTTAAAAAGTTTAGCAAGAGATGCTTTTATTAGATAATTTTTTTTTATTAATTCAGTTCCATGAGGTTTGTTCAAACCAGATTAACATTGTAATTAAAGCTCTTAAACCACACTTTAAATCACTAACGATGAAGAAGTATCCCTTTGGTCACGCTAAGTCCCAAAAGATTTTAGCCCCGATCGGTTCAGTAGTTTTGACGCTTAATATTGTTTACAGACCAGACAAATCTAAATAAAAATCTACTCAAATTTTGAAGATTTTAAGTTTTAGAAAACATTATGGAGTTGAAGTTTTTAATTGGATTAAGAGGATCGAGATTTAGAGGGGTTCAAACGCAGAATATTTTTTTCCGCTTCTTGGGCTCGGAAGCTTATTTGTCTGGCGACCTCTCCCCCCTCTTTATACAAGTCCAATATTCTCTCTTATCCCGATCTTTTAAATTATAAAGATCTGACTCTAGGTGTGTGATTGTGAATTACTACAGTAGACAAGTAGACTAGCAGTCGGCACAGGATTAAAAAGATGACCGACCGCGAGCATTAGTATTAGTTAGTAGTTAGTACCCAACATACTGCGTGGAAACATTTAGTCCGAAATATATTAATCACCTAAACAAATAGTAAGAGATCAAGAAAGTCACTTTATCTTGATAAATTTCGAAGTGTGAGGATGAATTTTCTCGACGTGTGTATTATGATATATCTACAAATAAACAGTTCAGGACAGCATGCCATCTTCCAGGAGCCGCCTAGCAGGGCTTCCATTGGTAAGAATAAATACAGATCCGTTTTTTTACGAATTATGTTCTAATTTTTTTTTTGGCCACTACGGGGTTACTTTAGAGATGATCGTACAGAATTCATTAAGTTTAATATTCTTAAATTCTTGGTTTTCTGCAGCAACTTTTTTGCTTTAAAAATCAATTAGGAAATCATCAAAAAACTATATTTAATTCAAACGACCAAATTCAATCATTACATTATTATTTTTCAAGATTTTAAGGTCGTCGTAAAAGTGTAATTCTGTTTTACTAACCCGTATTTGACAACCTAACAACACTGAGGGTTTAACCTAACTTTTATACAGTTAAAAGAAGCAAAATTAAACTCCAGAAATAGAAAAAATACAATTTCAAGGATTCAATGTAAGAAGAGGGGCCTACGGATATAAAATTCGTAAAATTTTTTTTTTTTTAATAGTCTTTGATTTCCAACATATGATAAATTACAATTGAATTATCAAAAAAAATTGTGTGTTTTATGATCATTTCAAAATTTGGTCTTCCTTCCTTAATTGTATCTTTTTGATTTACAAAGATATTTTTTAATATCTTTTAATATCTTTTAATATCTTTTTTAATATTTTTTAATAATTTTAATAATTAATTGTCTTTTTGCGTATATCGTCCGAAATGGAAAAAATAGAATATTTAAAATGAATATAAGACATTAATTAAGGTATTCTCAAGCCAATGTGTAATCTACCAAAGAACCACGACCACATGTCTGTATATTGTGGTGGGTTTGGACCACAACATAATGCTATTAACATGGGTCGCTGTGCTATATGTGGTGATGAATTCAGTACTCCAAATAAGGTAAACGGGGGTTGATAATTGGCAACAAAATTTAAGCATTTTAAAGGTTCTTTGTGAATTTAGTGCTACAAACCTTTTTTTAAAGTTGACTTTTAGAAAAAGTATCAAATGGGTCAAACATTCACATCCCAAACGTAACGCACGTTAATATTCTATTATTTGATTTAAATTTTTACTTTATTGTTGGTAACAGTAAACAGTTAGTGTATTTAATCGTGTTGGTTTTTATCAACTTTAAATGAAACTTCTCACATTTCAAACCTGTATTCTGTTAAATGTTGCTTTTATAAAACTTTGCAATATTTTTATCTTAAAAAAGTAAAATTAACAAGGAAGCGTAATTTTTTTATTATTTTCTCTCAGAATTAAAATGTTTGTTGTATAAGAAAAGCAAATATTAAGAATGAATAATTTTGAAAACATTAGCTTTCCTTAAAAGAAACTGAATTTTTGCCACAAATTCTGATTTTCAAACACCTATATCCTTCGCAACACTATGTTGCAGACCTTTGATATTTCAGACTATGAACTCTGTTAGATCAAATAGTCGAAGTTTGAAATATCAAAGTTTTACACCATCATATTGCACAGATATAGAGGTTAGACAATTTGAGTTTGTGGCAGAAACTCACTTCCTTTGCCAAATTTTGAGAGAACCAAAACTAGCAATAAGACTTTAAATAGTACAGTGATAACCAGAAAACTCTGAAATAAGAAGACGACTTTATAGCAATATATTTGATGGTGTTACTAAGCAAATAGTTTAATAGACACTTATTAAATCACTACAATTGCTGCTCATTGGACCATTTAAAGTCATATCATCAGTCTGAAAGTCGTCTTCATATTTCAGAGTTTTCTTGTTATCACTGTACACAATGTTAGATCTAAAAAGCTATACTTTCTTAACGATACAGCAAAAACGTTATGTATAAATTTTGTATGGTTATTTGAAAATTTTCAGGATTGATCACTTTGGTCATTTTTACCTTAATTAATCCCCCTTACTCGTCTTGAAACTGTAGACTATACATCTTTTTGTTTTATTCAATAAAACTTTATTGGCAAAATTCTGATAGATTTTTGTATGAGAGTGTTTTGTTCTACTGTCCGTGCATAGCATTTGAAAATGAAATATTTAGGAGCACCAGGCTGGAGGAAGGTTTGCTACAGGAACTATAGCACGCAGCTACCGACCCGGTCAACTTATAGATGTTGAGATTGACCTGGTAGCAAACCATTTCGGGTTCTTCACCTTCGCCATCTGCCCGCACAACAACATCCTCACCTCGCCCAGCAGGTAGAGCTTTAGTAAGTAAGAATTCCAAACTGCGGGTTGCTGAAGCTTAACAGTTAACTTATCTGCAGGGTTATCCACAAGGGATGAAACTTCAGAGACGACTGTATGGAATTTAGTTTTTCTTTATTAATTCTATTTATGGTTCCCTGCACTGTAACCTTGCTTCTTTCCTTGCCAAATCATTCTTTATATCATTAACTGATTAGATATATTGAAGTTCAACCTTCAGATTATTATTATTTTTAAAGAAATGTAAGTCGTCTTTTTAATCTAATCCTTTGTGGGTAACCTGTATATTATCTTTTGTGTCTTGATGCATTTTCTTAAAAATCCGCGCACTAATCATTATTTACTAGAGTATATGTTTTGACCAATCCGCGAATCATGCCATCCAATAGTTTATTTCGTAAATCCGCTAATCATGTCATCCACTAGTTTATTTCGTAAATCCGCTAACCATGTCATCCAATAGTTTATTTCGTAAATCCGCTAATCATGTCATCCAATAGTTTATTTCGTAAATCCGCTAATCATGTCATCCAATAGTTTATTTCGTAAATCCACTAATCATGTCATCCAATAGTTTATTTCGTAAATCCGCTAATCACGTCATCCAATAGTTTATTTCGTAAATCCGCCAATAATAATTTTCAAGGGATTGTTTTCTGAAAAATCAGCTGATGGTGAATGGTGTGATTGAGTACTTTGCAACTGCTGGAATTGGACTCAAGAAAATGAAGGTTAGCAAAACGTGGTTGAAAAATTTATCTATTTTTAGTAATCTAAACGAAAAAACTTCATTGTACTAGTGAATTCTATGAAAAATTACATAACATGAATTATTATCATAAGTTTACACAATAATTACATTATTTTAAGTAAAAATCAAGATAATTGAATTCTTAGACAGTCCCGACGTTAAAGTGTCGCAATGCCTTGACCTTTGGTTTTACCTCTTCTATACGAATTCATATTTTTTTGTAGCCCTAGACATATGATTGTTGAAAATGCAACACGCCTGTTTCTAGCTTAAGTTTAAAAGAAGTAATTGGCAAAATCTTGCTCGATTTTTGCGTGAGAGCAGAGTAATGGGACTCCTTGTTTGTGATCATTTAGATTTTAAGATCATCTGGTGTCTCATATTCCCAGAAATGATGATTAAATGTCTAAAATTGTTATTATCATAAAATGCACTTTCTCGATTTTAACTTACATGATTCCTCTCTAATTCAGTTTATTCTGTTAAGGTTCAGCTTCCTGAGAAAATGACATGTAAGCAGTGTATATTCCAGTTTACATACACTAATGGGAATAACTGGGGGGCCGGACCACAAAGTGCTGAAGTTCAAACCCTTGATTGTCTAGAGAATGTTGGAGGTAAGCTAGGCTGTGGTCCACAAGAAACATTCAGGGGATGTGCAGATATATGTATAGGAGACTTCTGCCCCTTTCAGGATAAATGTGCTAAGGTTTCTGATATCAAGGATGAAGCTTTAGTAACATCAACAACAGCAACAACAATCAAACCAACAACGACATCATCCACAACAAATACCAAATGGACAACAACAACATTATCTACCACAACTAATAAAATAAGTTCAACATCAACAACAGTTCAAATAACCACAACAGCCGCTATGACAACATCCTCCCCAATGGAGAAGATTTGTGTTTACTCTGGTATAAAGAGCCAGTACTGGAGCCAACCTGGAGATTTCTACTGTAGATCTATCTGCCAGGATAAACCTGAATCTGTTTGTTGGGAGGGAGCTAACACACACTTCCTCTGTTACTGTCAGCAGACCCCACCAGACTTAAAATATCTACCAGTTATTATTAATATTACTGAGAGAAATTAAATCTTTAATTCTTTATTTCAAAGATTGAAATACAAAATAAATCAGATTTGTTTAAACCAAATATTTGATTTCTTCGTTTTTCTTCTGTATGGTTTTTATATTAGTTTACCATAGTATGAATACGTTGAACAGTATTAAAGAATGTGAAAAAGCAGCCTAGGTTGTCGTAGAATCAAGCATTAAACTTCATCTGATGCAGATCTATGGATTAATTTCATTCCGCTTCGTTATTACGAGATGACCTTACCCTACAGGGATAACTTTCAATCCTTTCTTTATCCTTTCTTTATCCTTTCTCATCCTCTCTCATCCTTTCTCATCTTTTCTCATCCTTTCTTCATCCTTTCTTCATCCTTTCTTTATCCTTTCTCATCCTTTGCATGCTCCTTCTCTTCTCTGAAGCCTATTTTACCTCTCGTTTTCTTACTGTAAATTTTTTCGTAATCTTTTTCAAACCAATCATATCCCCCCCATCCTACCCTGTGCTTCAAACCATCCTACCATGCCCCATTCTTACTCCAATCCTCTTCCTAATCCGTCCGTCCTCTCCTTCTTAGTACCTTACCATCCAACATTTGTTAATCCTTCCTGCGATCCTTTGTCTGATTCATCCTACCCTTTTCTACATTAGATCATCATACCTTGCCCCATTTTTTATTCAATCCTTGCTCAGATCAATCCTATTCCCTCCTTTGTACCATATCATCCAACCTTGGTCAATCCTTCCTCCAATCTTTACTCTGAACATTCCAACCCTCTTCTTCTTCCCAACTTTGCCCAACTCCTCCGAAACTTTCCCTGATCCTTTCCTATCCACTTTATTTGAACAAGATCCTTCTCAAATCCTTCTTCCAATTTTCTTCCTGATCCATTCTATCCTCTTCTTCTTTAAACCATCCAATTATTTTTCTTCCCTTCCCTGTCCTTCCTAACTTATAATATTTATTCTGCATTACTCCTTCTCTTTCCTTTCTCTCTTCCGCGACCCATCCGACTATCTTTTCCATCTTTCTATCTTCTCTCCATCCTTTCTTTCTCCTCTTCAATTCTTCTAATTACTCCACTAAACCTTTTCCTGCAATATTCTATTTATCCCTCTCCCTCACCCCCTCCCCCTAATATAACCTTGTATTCCTTCCCCCTCCCCTAGCCCCCCCCCCTAGTTGATTCTGAGTAAATTAGCAAAAAGTGTAGTTAACGATGAGTGTGCTTACAGGAAGGTTCAGAATGATTATACTCTGCCCCCAGCCTAAACTTCAAACCAAATCTATGTTTCTATTTATGTAGGACTATGTAAAAATTCTCTGATGTAATATATCAATGCAATTGATACAGGACGTATACATGGGGGGGGGGGGAAGGTTAAAAAGATATATGACAGCTGTAGATATTGAAGTAAAGGGACAGATCACAGCTGTAGATATTGGAGTAAAGGGACAGATCACATCTGTAGATATTTGAGTAAAGGGACAGATCACAGCTGTAGAGATTTGAGTAAAGGGACAGATCCTCAGAATATATATAATATAGAATAACAGGTGGCACCTGTATTGGTATGACATTGTGAACATGTATTGGTATGTTATTGTGTACATTTAGTACACTGTTCTTGGGGGGGATTTGTTTTGATCAGTTACATTATTTCTCAGTATAGACAAGCATGAGGTATTTTTCAGTGTTAAATTGTAACACGGATCAGACATACAAGATAAGATTTCATTCTTTTCCAAAAGATGAAAAGTTAAAAAAAACGTGGAGTAACTTCACAGGAAGGCCAGGTTTCTGGACTCCGGGAAAATTTAGTGTTGGCTGTGCTGTGCGAAACATTTTGAAAACAAATACGTTTCCGGACGAAAATTAATTTATAACGCTGTTCCCAGTCTCCATCCTCCCCACCATCCACATCAACAGGAACAGCTAGATAATGGAGAGGGTGAGTCTTGACTTATTTACAGGG